>NC_084537.1:23920691-24085691 GCF_024500275.1 Phycodurus eques | reverse complement strand
ACTTCAGACATCAACACTTCCAACCATCTGACTGCATACCAGCTCATACAAATCTCACGCTTGCACACGCACAAGATAAATACAGTGTGGAGACTTTGTCAGCATCCTCCAGGAGGCTAGGGGGCTGTGGTGACATCATCTCAAAGACAGCACGTGGAGAGCATAATTTTGGCGGATACGACTGTTAACATGCTAAACGGGAAGAGCGAACGCCGCCCAAATGAGAGCAGTTGTGTCTCAGAGGTGCTCAGTAGGATGCAGGCGCTCAGAGGAGGAGGAGATGGCAGGATGTGGGCTGGCATCATTTTGATGTCACCAGAGACAGAGGGGAAGGAAAAAAAAACATAAGAGGATGGATGCCAAATCAACCCCTCCCTTTAAATAACTTCCATGTAAAGATAAGTAACAACCCTAAAGTATGAGGAGAGCCAAACATTGCCAGCCTTTAACACAGTTATCTACAAGCATAGGTTAAGTGGGATCAGTCCATCAAAAACAAGTGATGTGCACACAGCTGTGCCAAAGAGGAGACATTTTACTGTCATTTTAATATAACAATATGCAGTAGAAATATGACACAAATAATGGTAGCGTGAAGTTCCGCCCAACTATTCACCATGGACATGAACATGATCGCATATTAACTGCTACAATACTGTTATGATACTTTGTCACAATGTCTGGTAACACATTAAGCAATGTTGGGCTATTGATATTTCTTTGAACATTCTTTTTACTGGTCAGAAAGGTCTGATCATCTGTAAAAGAAAACTAAAATTAAAAAAGGATTACAAAGTAACCTTTTGAGTATAATCTGAAACAGAGCTGAGTCATTCGAGTTAATTTGTCGTAGTTTGACTAGATTTCAGTTACAGTAATCCCTCATTCCAGACCACTGTTCCATGTTATATATACTCTCCTGCTCTCTTCCTCTGAGAATTGTGATACACTACAGTGCTGTGTTGCAACAGATCCTGAAGCTGTGCTGCCAGTATGGCATACTGTAGATCATGACATTAAATACAATGCTTAGAAAAACCACATAATGATGGTTCGAAGCATTGGAAAGAGTCAATTAAGTCTTCCAACATGTTTTTGTCAAACTGTCCTCTTGTTTGTGAGGAAATTAAATGTACCTAGGTCATGTCATATCGGAGGACTGGATGGATGACAAAGACATTTCTTGGCAGCGCTGTAAAATATATTCCCAGGCAAACATCCTGATTAGAAAGTTTTCTATGTGCTCTGATTTTGTTAAGTGATCACTGTTCAGGACCTATATTATGCCATTATACACTGCCCAGTTGTGGTCCAACTATAAGAAGTTGAGTATGCGGAGCCTTGAAGTTGCCTTGATGCACTGAGACTGCTGCTTTGAGTCCCAAGGTGTCATAGTGCCACTTGGGAGACAACATTTGAAGCACCATGAAGACAGCTGATTTTTAGCTTTATGCTAACTGGTCAAGTCAGAGAACCCCTTAATAGAAGCCAGAGTCAGTCCAATGAAAATCTGCTATAGATTAACCTAAACGTTTAGAAAGATGACATTGTTGTAATAGTTTGTATAAATATTATCTACAGTTTGGTATGTTGTATTTTTTTATCTTCTATTTTATTTTCTCTATATACTTGTATGCTCTTGTTTTACATGGGCCTTTGCCAGATGGCAGGTTACTGTTCTGCCATTGGGGATCAAATTGAGATGTTTTTCTGTGATAATTCTGCATACTGTCCAGTTTCACAGTAGTAATTAATCAATTATTGCTCCAATCATTACTTTAGTTAGGCTTTACAAGATCAAAATTTTGGGGCCGATCAGCGAGTTTAAAAAAACGATCACCGATCCGATCACAAGATGGAGCATTGTCTATTTAAATGACCTGTTCATTTACTGTATATACTTCAGAATCAGAATCATCTTTATTTGCCAAGTATGTCCAAAACACACAAGGAATCTGTCTCCGGTAGTTGGAGCCGCTCTAGTACAACAGACAGTCAATTTACAGAACACTTTGGAGACATAAAGACATTGACAAAAAACAATTGTGCAAAAAGATGCAAAGTCCTCTAGCTCTTAGAGCAGTTCGAATGACTAATATTGCAATAGTCCAGTGCAATGACCATTGTGCAAAGGGCGCTGAGACCTCAAGGAGTGTATGCGGTTTAAAGTGACGAGTAGTGCGATCATCTGGGACAATGTTGGTTGTGCAAATGTTACAGATACTCTTCAATCAGTGTGCAAATGAAGCAGATGCTACTCTGGCATGAGTGGCCAGTATATGCAAATAGTGCAGTATGGCGAGACAACTACAGTGAGTGCACGAGTAATACATAATTGGCCCCACAGAAATGTGACAACGAACTCAAGTCGAAAAATTGCCAGCTTATTGTAATGGAATTATAGGTTAGGTGTTTAAGAAGTTGATCGCAAGAGGGAAGAAGCTGTTGGAATGTCTACTAGTTCTAGTTTGCATTGACCAGTAGCGCCTACCTGAGGGAAGGAGCTGGAAGATCTGGTGACCGGGGTGCGGAGGGTCCGAGAGGATTTTGCACGCCCTTGTCTTAGTTCTGGCAGCGTTCAAGTCCTCAATGGTGGGTAGGGGGGTACCGACAATCCTTTCAGCAGTTTTGATTGTCCGTTGCAGTCGGAGTTTGTCCTTTTTTGTAGCAGCACCAAACCAGACTGTGATGGAAAAACACAGGACTGATTCGATGACCGCTGTGTAGAACTGTCTCAGCAGCTCCGATGGCAGGCTGTGCTTTCTCAGAAGCCGCAGGAAGTACATCCTCTGCTGGGCCTGGAGTTGATGTTGATCGCCCACTTCAGGTCCTGAGAGACTGTAATTCCCAGGAACTTGAAGGTCTCGACGGTTGACACAAGGCAGCTGGACAACGTGAGGGGCAGCTGTGGCGAAGGATGCCTCCTGAAGTCCACGATCATCTCTACAGTCTCGAGCGTGTTCAGCTCCAGGTTGTGTCGGCCGCACCGCAGCTCCGGCCACTCCGCTTCCTGTCGATATGCAGACTCGTCACCGTCCTTGATGAGGCCGATGACAGTGGTGTCATCTGCAAACTTCAGGAGTTTGACAGTCTGGTTCGCTGAGGTGCAGTCGTTCGTGTAGAGAGAGAAGAGCAGCGGAGAGAGGACACAACCTTGGGGCGCCCCAGTGCTGATGCTGCGTGTGGATGAGGTGGCCTCCCCCAGCCTGACCTGCTGTGTCCTGCCCGTCAGAAAGCTGTAAATCCACTGGCAGATGGCAGGTGAGACGCTGAGCTGGAGAAGCTTGGTTGAAAGGAGTTCAGGGATGATGGTGTTGAATGCTGAGCTGAAGTCCACGAACAGGATCCTCGCGTAGGTCCCTGCACTGTCGAGGTGTTCTAGGATGAAGTGCAGTCCCATGTTGACTGCATCATCCGCAGACCTGTTCGCTTGGTAGGCAAACTGCAGGGGGTCCAGCAGGGGGGACGTGTGACACTCTTGAGGTGGTCCAGCACGAGACGTTCAAAGGAGTTCATGACCACAGATTTCAAAGCGACAGGCCTGTAGTCATTCAGACCAGAGATTGCAGGTTTCTTGGGGACTGGAATGATGGTGGATGGTTTGAAACAGGATGAAACTTCGCACATTTCCAAAGATCTGTTGAAGATCTGAGTGAAAACTGGAGCGAGCTGGTCCGCGCAGACTTTGAGGCGGGATGGGGACACATGGTCCGGGCCTGCCGCTTTGTTAATCTTCTGTTGTTTGAAGATGCGTCTCACATCCTGTTCATGGATGGTTAACGCATAAGTCAGAGGTGCGGTTGTGGTCGCGGATGCGGCCGGGTGGGTGTGTGGTGTGAAACTGTCCTTTTCAAATCTGCAGTAGAAGGTATTCAAGTTGTTGGCTAGTGTGCTATTGTTCTTAGCTTGGGGGGATCGTCGCTTGTAATTAGTCAGTGATTGGAATGCATGCTGGTGTACTAAATTGCTCCAAAAATCATATTTACACTAAATAATGTATCTTTGTTCATCTATTTATGCCAGTGAGGCATTGTGACAACCAAAACAAATGAATGGTCTTCTATTAGATGGCAGGAAGTACATAGAGTAATTGTTTCCACTTTTTGTGACATTTTTGTTTGTTGGTGTGCCGTGAGATTTTTCAATTGTAAAATATGTGCCTTGTCTCCATAAAGGTTGGAAATCACTGCTCTAGTCAGATCGTGTATTCTAATCAGTCAGGTCAAACCAACATTACAACATGTCAGAAATAATAGGTGCTAACTTACTGTAATTAAATTACTTCACCCAGACCAAAACTTTAGAGCACGATTCGACAGAACGGCGGCTTGTTTACGTACAACCGTTAGTGCTAGCACTAGCTTGCTTGGCTACATAACGTTTTTGTTGCCTGCTTGCGAGCCGTATCGTATTAAAAGTACGTGAACATACCTCAAGCAATCCTTAAACGAACGTCCTCTCCTGTCCCGACCACCAACACACTTTAAACTGCATACACTCCTTGAAGTCTCTGCGCCCTTTGCACAATGGTCATTGCACCGGACTATTGCGAGATTAGTCATTCGAACTGCTCTCAGTGCAATTGTCACAAATATATATATATATATATATTGTACCGGCATTACCACATAACTCGCAACAGTTTTTATCAATGTCTTTGTTTCAAAAGTGTTCTCTGTCAATTGACTGTCTGTTGTCGTAGATAACTAGAGCGGCTCCAACTACAGGAGACAAATTCCTTGTGTGTTTTTTGGACATACTTGGCAAATAAAGATGATGAATAAAGATAAAGCCCACTGATCGTAAATAACGGGATGCGGTGGTATCGCAATATAAGATTTTATTGCAGTAGTCTGACACAGTGTAATCGTGAAAGAGCAAATTTGTCTTGTAATCTGATCCGGGCATTACGTGTTGTCTGTCCCACACCACCGACATGTATTTATTTATTTTTTTTAATAATTTTTTTTTAATAACTTTATTGGCCGTCATATATTTACAGTTCTACGTCAAAAGACTCGACAAGGCTAAAAATAAACTAGCTTTCGGATTCAAATATAATATGCATGATGGCGACGCAGAGTAAATGTCTTTTGCGGAGTGGATCGCATCGGCGAATTATGACATTAAAGCCAATCAGCATAAAATGCTAATTATCGGCCGATACCGATCAGGCCGATAAAATCAGTGTAAAGTCTCATTTTAATGTATTTATTGCATCAATCCTGTAATGGTGGAAGCATTTACAGCCAAATGTCTTCTTTTGAATGGTCTTTTTGTATTTCCTGTATCCACTATTGCTGCTAAAATGCTGCAAATTCCCCATTGTGGGACTCATAAAGGTTATCTTATGCAATATACTATAGCAATATTTGCTATATTAACGTACTTTTAAATTTATGGGCCCATTTTCTCAAGTGACGTAGCAGCGGTGATGTATTAATTAATTTTCAGTTTTCAGTCCGTGTTTATGTAGCTGTGTAGCGTTACTGCATGTTTCAGTATTGCCTTCTATAGACTCGTACCAATTTGCCTGTTATTTTGCTCTTCAAAGTTTGCTAATCTCTGGATTTCAGGATGCGGTTCCAGCCAGACCTATGTGACAAGTGTACTGTACCACCCAATCACTTATTTTGGTGTTTTGCGACTTCAGGTCACAGTAGTTTAGCAATTGACTTCCGCGCCGTCTGTCTCCAGTTTTATACTCCCGCCGTCCTTCGTGTTAATGATAATTGTCAGAATGTAGTTTACTCGCTGTCATGGAAGTGATGATTAGTGTCTCACGCTGCGTTGACAACAGATGCGATGTGTGCGTTGTTTCGCCTCCGCAGTTCTGCATCATATTTAGCCGCCTCCGTGACTTGGCATCGTGTTCAGCCGCGTTAGCTGTAGCTCGTAGATAGCTGGGGCTGCGCAAATACATAGCATGCAACAAGCATTCCACTTTAGTAGCAGAAAGCAGCAAGATTAGGCAACAATAGGGAAGCTGCAGTTTGGACTAGCCACTGGCTAACATAATGACTGTAAAACCACGCATGCCTGACATGCAAATTTTAGTTATTGCTGTAACAAAGGCATTCATTTTTGTTGTTAGTGGTCATGTTACCATTAGTTGAATGTGTGCCTTACTTAACTGTCACATTTATTGTTCAGTTATGGTGCATGACTGTCATTATCAAACCGTCACTGTAGGCTGTGTGTTTATAAAAAAAAAAAAAAAAAAAAAAAAAAAGTGACGTCGCAGTCAACTCAACTACATAGCAAAGCTTAATGAGCATTGCTTGTTAATAGCAAATGATTTTAAATATGTAGTTTACAAGTGCGCATCGGCTGAGGCAAAGCTATGAGTTAGCAGCATTTTTCTGGACTTTTATTTCAGCGACAAAAGTCTTTCGGTCTGAAACCGGAAACACACTTTTGGGCTTATTTTGGCCGCTGAAATTTCAGTGCATTTCTAGTCTATACGGCCAGATAGTATTTCTCCACTGTTCCTCCCTCCCTTTCCAGCCCATAGACAGCTGTGGCTGCATCTAATTTCCATCCATCCCTTTTCTACCGCTTATCCGAGGTCGGGTCGCGGGGGCAGTAGCTTTAGCAGGGATGGCCAGACTTCCCTCTCCCCAGCCACTTCATCTAGCTCTTCCGGGGGGATCCGAGGCGTTCCGAGGCCAGCCGAAGGACGTAGTCTCTCCAGCATGTCCTGGGCCGTCCACGGGGTCTCCTCCAGGTGGGACGTGCCCGGAACACCTCACCGGGGAGGCGTCCCGGAGGCATCCGAATCAGATGCCCCAGCCACCTCATCTGGCTCCTCTCGATGTGGAGGAGCAACGGCTCTACTCTGTGATCCTCCCGGATGACCGAGCTTCTCACCCTATCTCGAAGGGAGAGCCCGGACACCCTGCGGAGGAAACTCATTTCGCATCTAATTTCCATTGCCTGCATTTGTTTGATTTTGCCTCTTTTTTACCTCAGGGGCCGCACCAGAGGTAGGGCTATCATGGACGATGAGGACAGCATGGATGGAACAGAGATAACAGAGCCCATTGGCCCTCAGGACATAGGTGAGTCGGCACTGCCCTGTTCCTTGGGAAGTACTCATTCAGTGGAGGTAGAGGAGGATGTATGAGAGCTTTTTCATAGTACCTTGGCCTTCGTCTTCAGGGCTATAAACGAAAGGGTTCAGCTCGAGCTGCAGTGGGTTTGTATTCCCCCCCCCTCTTTTCTCAGTCTTTCACTCGCTGCCGCAACCTCTCCTCCTGCTCTAAAATTGGCATTGAGGTGCAGTGGGAAAGAGCCCAAGGCTAATGCCCCCTAAAAGCTTTTTAAAATCCCATCAGTCTCTCTGGACGCATTTGTGCTTTTTTTTTTAATGTGTGTAGTGTACATCACATCATGTGATCTTTGCTGAGTTCTCATTTACAACCCCAATTCCAATGAAGTTGGGACATTGTGTTCAACATAAATAAAAACAGAATACAATTATTTGCAAATCATGTTTGACTGATATTCAAAGCTATTTAATGTTCAAACTTTTTAATTTTTTAATTTTTTTAATTTTTAATTTTTTTAAGCAAATAATCATTAACTTGGAATGTTATGGCTGCAACATGTTCCAAAAAAGCTGGGACAGGGTCATGTTTACCACTGTGTTACATCACCTTTCCTTTTAACAACATTCCATAAACGTTTGGGAACTGATGACACTAATTGTTGAAGCTTTGTAGATGGAATTCTTTCCCATTCTTGCATGATGTACAGCTTCAGCTGTTCAGCAGTCCGGGGTCTCAGTTGTCGTATTTTACGCTTCATAATACGCCACACATTTTCAATGGGAGACGGGTCTGGACTGCAGGCAGGCCAGTCTAGTACCCGCACTCTTTTACTACGAAGCCACGCTGTTGTAACATGTGCAGAATGTGGTTTGGCATTGTCTTGGTGAAATAAGCAGGGGTGTCCATGAAAAAGACGTTGCTTGGATGGCAGCATATTTTTCTCCAAAACCTGTATGTACCTTTCATCATTAATGGTGCCTTCACACATATGCAAGTTACCCATGCCATTGTCACTAACACAGCCCCATACCATCACAGATGCTGGCTTTTGAACTTTGCGTCCATAACAGTCCGGATGGTTATTTTCCTCTTTGGCCCGAAGGACACGACGTCCACGATTTCCAAAAACAATTTGCAATGTGGACCAGTCGGACCACAGAACACTTCTCCACTTTGTATCAGTCCATCTTAGATGAGCTCGGGCCCAGAGAAGCCGGCGGCGTTTCTGGGTGGTGTTGATAAATGGCTTTTGCTTTGCATAGTAGAGTTTCGAGTTGCACTTACGGATGTAGCACCGAACTGTATTTACTGACATTGGTTTTCTGAAGTGTTCCTGAGTCCATGTGGTGATATCCTTTACACATTGGAGGAGCCCGAGCGTTGCTATGAGAGTGGATTCTACTTGTGGGAAGCATCCATAAAGACAAAAGCATTTTTACTTATGCTAGGAGAAGTTCATACATTACACTGTGTGTATGTGGCACATGGCATGGCATCATCAAAACCAACTATCACCCCCACCGTCACTGTGTCAACAATCAGTTAACGCTAATCTGTGCATCCAACAAAATTAAATGCAGGTCTCCTTACCTTTTGCCTTTGTTATGATAGCAATGGTGACACATGTCGGGGAAGTGGAGTGTTTCTGTACAAAAGGTTTTCGGACAGTGTAGTCTGGCTGCAGTTTGAAGGTGACTCTCAATCTTCCGCCAGCCTCGCCGATCGTGTCAGGCGGATAAATTGTGGTTACGTAAATTAGCTCAAGTGTTGCACAACAGCGGGACGGAAGTGCAGAAGGGCTCACCCACAGATACATTTTCAGAAAAAGGCAGGTAACAAAAGATTTTTCTGACCCAACTGTTTGTATAAACAATGCAAAATTGACTCTACATTAAAAATACTTGTACGAGTACCAGTGTTATGCTTTACAGTCATATTGCGCAAATAAAATGTGTTTGTAATATGTTTTTAACAGACTGATCATTCTAGCAACCCTTTATTGCTCAGTGACTGTTTTTGTCAATGTCGTTATGTCTCAAAAGTGTTCTCTGTTAATTGACTGTCTGTTGTTGTACTAGAGCGGCTCCAATTACCGGAGACAAATTCCTTGTGTGTTTTTTGGACATACTTGGCAAATAAAGATAATTCTGATTCCATTTTTTTCCATCACCTTTAGAAACAGAAGTCCAAGCAGGGGAGACTGTGGAAGTGGTGAGCAGTGACGCACCAGAGGAGGACCCGCTCTCTCCTCCTCCTACGGCCCAGAGCCCTCCACTCGAGACTCTAGCAGGACCGTCGGTTCCAGGAAGTAGAGGAGTCCAAAGCAGGTTAGCAACAACAAAGACCTCGACTGTGAATGTGCTTTAGTGTGAAATACTTCCTGCTTACTGTGTGCATGTAGAGAATGAAACACAGTCATCAGCTGACTGGCAGCTTTTCCTCCCAGGTGCCACAGTGTTGTAGGTTGCTATCAATCTTTGCCGTCCATGCTATCGACGTTAGTGATGGAAGGCAAAACAGCAGTGCCTCCTGGGAGCTTGTTAACAAGGTCGTCTTCAGGACCTAAAATGCGGTAAATGTTGATCTACCCTTTGTGGATCCACCAAGGATGTCATCACTGTTTATCTCCTGATTAGTTAGATTACACAAAAGATGATTCCACACCACAAAGAACCTTTAAGGTTGAAAACAGTCCCTTTCAAGACACTGGATGACCTCCAATTTTTCACATTTGAATGGAAATTTCCTGGGTCAAAATGTCGCCATTATAAAACCTTTATTAACTCTGCACGCAATGTTTAACACCTTTACAAGTATACCGGGGTCCTCGGTTTACGAACAGTTTGGTTCCTAAGGCGCTGACATAACCTGAAGTCGGAACGTGCTGTAGTCTATCACTAACTTACACAACTCATTCTGTCACTCTGTCATACAGTAAATATTTGTTTGAATTTTGTTTGAAATGGCTCGGCATATGTCTGTTGTCACCAGTAACGCTACTCTAACATGGCACCCCCTCCAGCGCAGTCGTTCCTGCAGTTGTGTTGGGGGGATCTGACTGTCTGTGAGACCGTGAAGGTGTCTTTAGTTTGATTTGTGATTGGATGGGTGAGTTGGGGCGTGGAGCTACTGTAAGGATGAAGGAGAGCTTGCTGTGACTCTGCAGGAGGAAGGTTTGAGGGAAACACTTGTTGAAGACAACTAGTCATTTGCACAATAAATAAGCTATTAATTGACCACCGTTTGTCGTTTTGTTGTCGAAGCGGACGCTACAGTACGGTATATTGTCTGTCTTTTTACTGTTACAAGAGGGCGTTTGGTGAATTCGCTTCATGCCTGACGTGAACATTTCGGCTGTTCGTCAGCTAGCGTTAGTGGAGGCCTTTCCAGATTGATGTTCATAGCACTTGTGCGTGCATTATATTTGAGGACAGACTTGAATATTTTTCAAATGAACGTGCTACTAGTCTCATATTTAGCAAAATATTTATTGTTTTCTATACTTAATCGGCATATATATTATCAGGCTATAAAATTACCTAAATAGGGATATAAGATTTTGTCTATATTACAGCAATACATTCTACCATCCTATTTCTGTTTCAGTGAGCATCTTTGTGCCTTCTGTTACTGTGGGACTCATAGCCTGTTGGGTCAGGGGGAACTGCGAGTGTTCAGCACCACGCTCTCCCTCGACGAGCTCCTCAGACACAAAGATGGAGAGGACTCGATGAGCAATGGCGGCAACGATGTTGGGTCCACTGAGCCACACGTGGCTGGCGAGACCACCTCAGGACAACAGGACCTTACTAAGTAAGTCTGTGTGTGACAGAGACAAATATAAAGTAAGGCTACGTTCACACTGCAGGTCAATTCCGATTTTTTTATTTTTATTTATTTGTGACATGTATCAGATTTTTTTCATGTCAATGTGAACAGTACAGTTCAGATTTTTTCATATCCGACCCAGGCCTCTTTCATATAGTATGTGGATATAAATCAGATACATATCCGATGTGAATGCAGTTTGGACACACAAGTCTCACTCATCCGACCTATACTTCATCAAAAGGAAACAAACGTCGCAATTGTTCGGCAAAACGGGCATACCACAAAAGTAACGGCGGTTGAAGGAACAGAAAACAGTCAGTGGTGAAAGGAAGATGCTTTACAACTAATATATATAAAAAACTGTTGGCTCCGGTTGCACAAAATCCTTGAAATGCGTCATGACGAGACCTACGGGAGGTGCCATATTTACTTCCGTAAACATGGCGCACGCGTAATGTGACGTCCTGTTTTGTGCGCATACATATGACACCAAGGACTCATTCTGTCTACAGTAGAAGTCACATTTGTGTTTGTAATGTGAACGACTACATAAAAAGATCGGACTTAACATAAAATGCAAATTGGGTATCATGCCCTGGAGTCTGAACGTAGCCATAGTGTCCTAATCAGAGGTGAAGGCTGTTTATTATTTTTCTGCAAATGTAAAGCTACCAGTGTCACCCTTCTGAAACGATGTCTTTCGACTCAACATCAGCTGTCGTAGATATGCCAGATGTCAAGATTGCTCTCTTTCTCCTCTGCCCCACAGATTCACTCGATCCATATATCTTTTTATTTAGTTGAAAACTGCACATAAGTTTGGACTGTATTTGCTGTGTTCCGTAAAAAAACGACCTTCTGTCTCTGTTCTTTCCAGCGGGTCTGAAAGCAGCGAGGGAGATCCAGACCCAGCGAGTCGATTTTGGGAGGAGCTCTCTCATGTCGGCCTTCCACGAGATTTCAACGTCCGGTCTCTCTTTGAGTCAGGTAGGAGTCAGTGGTTATCAGCTAATCATCTTTTCAAAATTCCAAACAAATGTTTCCATTATTATCAATTAATTAATTATTCCTTGCTTGTTCGTGCTCTCAGAATCCCTCCAGAGCAGGAGACATTCACTACTCTGTGTTCTCACTGCAAATGAATAGTGCTTGTTCATAGCCCCCCTCTGGCTGAGAAATAATAAATACTGTAAATATTTTCCCTGTACAGGTACTAAATAAAAATGTATTTTCTCCTCTTGGAAAAACATGTATTTAGAACACGATCCTCAATACATTTACATTTTGAAAGTTCAACACTTTCACATAAAATGAGTCATCAAAGTGAATGTATATTACCATTTTGCACATGCTTGATTTGTTCATGTAGTTAAACGCATAACAGAGGATGTTGATTGGATATTCTTTGATGTTTTGCAAATGACAGGGCAATGCTGGGCACATCAGAGTTGTGCTTCATGGTCCGAAGGTGTTTGTGAGGGCGAGGGACAATCGCTGCTTAATGTGGACAGAGCCATTGACTCAGGGAGCACAAAGGTGAGTCGGGGGGAGCATCTCTCCCCTAATGGGTATTAACACCACCTTAATGTATTGGGGAAGGCCTGCCTTCCTCACTGAGACACAGTAAAGCTGAAGGATCAGTCTGGCTGGTAAAGGTCAGCTCGGCACTGTGGCTCTGTCAACTGTGAAATGGAAAAGGTCACTCCACTCAACTGGGGCTGAGCTCTCACGGCAGCTTAGCTGCGTAGCATTAGCGCAAAGGCACAGTTTGCTGTGTTTGTGTTTGTCACCTATTGGTTGTGTAGTCTGCCAGCAAATCTTCCACTTGAACTCCGGAGTGATTCAAGCGGACTCATAGCACAGAAAGAGAGAGAAAAAGTCCTTGTCAAAGGTTTTTCTTGGAGTGTTGTTAACAAGGGTCTTGATTTTGACTTGAAAATCAGGTTGATGAACAGACAGTTAAGAAGTAAATCCAGAAAATGCCAGATTTGACTGTTCAACAGAAAAAAGACATTCCACCCCCCCAAATGTCTCTCTCCCTGCAGCACTGTGCATACTGTAAGCGCCTTGGAGCATCCATTAAGTGCTGTGCAGAGGGATGTATTCAACTCTACCATTACCCCTGTGCGGGGGCAGCAGGGGCCTTTCAGGATATCAGGAGGCTGTCACTCCTCTGCTCAGAACACATTGATTTGGCCATGCATAAATGTAAGTCGTGTTTAATTGGATACACTGTTTACTAAAAAAATTGTACTATGGTCTAGGTTATTCTGTGTAATGTAATGCTTTCATGTTCCTATCCACAGTTGTTGACGGTGCAAATTGCGCGCTATGCGACAGCCCAGGGGATCTACTGGACCAACTCTTCTGCACCAGTTGTGGACAGCATTATCATGGCATCTGCCTGGACATGGCTGTGACCCCTCTTAGGAGGGCTGGGTGGCAGTGTCCTGAGTGCAAAGTCTGCCAGACATGCAAGTGAGTCACCTTGCCACAAAAAAATAAAATAAGAACATGAATAGTCCAAATGTTTTTCTCCTCTTAAATGGTTACTCTTTAGTTAACCATTGAAGGTTATGTCAATTCTGTACAACCGAAAATGATTTCTCAAAAACTTGTCATTGATGGTATTACTGATAATCAAAACAGGAACAACTTAAATGAGTTTTCGTAGACGGTGTGTCATCTTTCATATTATTCAACCATGTTTTGCAGGAACCCAGGAGAGGACACTAAAATGCTGGTATGTGACATGTGTGACAAAGGCTACCATACATTCTGTCTGCAACCTGCCATGGACACTCTTCCCACCAATGGGTGGAGATGTAAGGTAGGAGAAACCTCATTCTGTGCCTACTGTCTTAGGCTGGATGCACACTGCAGGTCCAAGTGTTCCAATTCCGATTTAATCCCCACGTTCATTTCAAGGGACACTTTTATCTTAAATGACTTTGCTTACAGTTGTGAAATACCTGAAACAAACCGCATGCGCCGAAATTGCATGATGAAAATAAAGATAATTATTTGTAGTGTACGGCACAGTTAAGCTTTATTATAGAATAAAGCGTTGGAGATGCCACTATATACTGTGGAATCTCTTGCAAAAAAAAAAGAGGGTAAACCTCCCCATTACGCCACTGACTGCCATCTGCAATTATTTTCTTTTTGGTAATAAACACACCGCTAATATATATAGCCAGTATTGTTTTGTTTATTTGTGTTGTTTGTGGAGATCTGTACAGTGCCATGAAAAAGTATCGACCCTTTTGTCAAATTATTTTTGTATAGTTTCCTCACTTTGTTTAAGATCATCGAACAAATTTAAATATCAGACAAATGTAACCCAAATTAACTTAAAACGCTGTTTTGAAAAACTATTCAAAGTTACCCCCTAACCTAATACCTGACTGGGCTGTCCTCAGCAGCAACATCTGAAATCAAGTGTTTTCTATAACTGGCCATGAGCCTTTCACATCTCTGTGGAGATATTTTGGCCCACTCTTCCTTGCAGAATTAAATTCAGCAAAAATTGAGGGTTTTTCGAGCATGGACTGTCTTTTTGAGGTCATGCCACTGCATTTCAATCGGATTGAAGTCTGGACTTTGACTAGGCCACTCCAAAACTTTTCATTATTTATTTATTTATTAAGCGATTCAGAAGTTGACTTGCTCTGTTTTGGATCATTACCCTGTTGCAGAACCCAAGTGCGCTTCAGCTTGAGGTCACAAACTGATGGCTGAACATTTTCCTTCAGGATTTTCTGTTTAAGAGCAGAATTCATAGTTCCATCAAATCACAGCAAGTTCTCCAGGTCCTGAAGGAGAAAAGCAGCTCAAGACCATCACACTACCACCATCATGTTTGACTATTGGTATAATGATCTTTTTTTAAAATGCTCTGCTACATTTACGCCAGATGTAACAGGACAAACGCCTTCCAGAAAGCTCAACTTTCACCTCATCAGTCCACATAATATTCTCCCAAAAGTCTTCATTCAATGTTTTTTTTTTTTTTTTTTTTTTTTTTTTTATTACACAAAACACAAGCCTTTGTTCTTTTTGGTCAGCAGTGGTTTTCACCTTGGAACTCTGCCATGGATGCCATTTTTGCCCAGTCTCTTCCTTATTGTTGTCGATGAACTCTGAGCTTAACTGAGGCAAGGGAGGCCTATAGTTCTTTAGAAGTCCTGAGTTCCTTTGTAGCTCCTGGATGAGTCATTGCTGTTCTCTTGGGGTAATCTTTGAAGGCCGGCCACTCCTGGTAAGGTTCACCACCGTTCCATGTTTTCTCCATGTGTGGAGAATGACTCTCCCTATGGTTTGCTGGAATCCTAAAGCTTTAGAAATGGCTCTTGTAACCCTTTTTAGACTGGTAGTCAATTACTTTATTTGTCGACTTCTGGAATTTCTTTGGATTGTTCCATTTTGTTGCAGCTTTTTTTAGATCTTTTGTACGTTGGGACAGAGTCTGTTCAAGTGATTTCTTGATTGAACAGGTCTGGAGGTAATCAGGCATTGATGTGATCATTGAAAATTAATCAAAAATTGTGATTAGCCACAATGAAATCATGATTTATCAAGGGGGGTAATTACTTTTTCACACAGGTCCAGGTAACTTTTTTTTTTTTTTTTTTCCCTGAATAAATGAAATCACCATTTTAAAAAAGCTCTTTAAGTTAACTTGGGTTATATTTTTCTGATATTTACATTTTTTTGATGATCTTTAACATTAAAGTGGGGAAACTGCAAAAATACAAGAATTTGAGATGGGGGGCCAATACTTTTTTACAGCACTGTATCAGATTTGGAACCACATTTGGAAGAGGCCTGATTGTGATCTTGAGAGATTTGATTCTTTTTCTGCTGCCATGAGACTCATCAAATTGTGCCACCTAACTTTGGAGTGAAAAATCATGTCACTTGGACCATGCTGTGTAAATACAGCCTGATTAACAAAGCATGACCATTAAAACATAAGTTTAAATAAGATTAGATAACCTTTATTAGTCCCACAATGGAGAAATTTGCATCCCACAATGCAAAAAAAAAATGTCAAAATGTTTCTCGGTAGAACTGCAGGGTATGCATCCAGTGTGGAACCCGAACCAGCGGCTTGTGGCACCACACCAGCTTGCTGTGTGAGAATTGTGTCCAAAACCAGGATCCCGCTCTGAGCTGCCCTATGTGTGCCTGCATCTTAGACCCTGAGCATCACAAAGACTTACTCCTCTGCCATACTTGTAAGAGGTAAGTTGAAGTTTTTTTTGTTTTGTTTTTTGTCGATCTCAATCTGTTCTGTGACACTACTGAGCTCTGATTTCTCTTTAAGATCAGTTTTATTTGGCATAATTCATGCTAGTATCAAAATTGCTGTAGAGGTGCCACAATTAATCGACAACTAATCCATCCATCCAATTTCTGTACCGCTTATCCTCACTAGGGATTATCATATTAATTGAAAACTATTAGTAATAATAATAATTTCATGCTTGCTGAAATTATATCGAATCAGGAGAGTTGTAGGGCTTTGCGATTAATCAGTTTAATCGATCAGTTTGAGTTTTTGGGTTAGGCTTCAAAATCTAGATTTTATTTTTTTAAATTAAAAAAAATCTATATATTTATTTCGTAGCAGTTTCCGTCGTTCAAAGTGACGTGCATTGCTTGCACCAGGGATCTTGAATTAAAAAAGAACTTCAAATTTGATGACCTTTGAAGTACCACTCTTTCAGTCATGATGGTATTTATTTAGTTTTAGTATTATCTCTTTGTCATATTAACAGGATTACCCAGAAAGCCCTGTTAACCAATGGCTCTGCACTCTTTTCAGATGGCTTCACCTTGAGTGTGAGCGTCAGAACACAGGCCAAGCAGAAACCCACTCCAGAGAGGACTTCGTTTGCTCCAACTGCAGGTCTCCCACTGCAGTGCGGGCGCTCCAAGCAGAGGATATGGACACTGGCCCAGAGCTTTGCCCTCATCCAACCTCAATGCACACAGACTCTGAGACTGGCTCACAGCTGGCTAAAAAGCACATGGACCTTGAACCTGGCATTCGGCAGCTTCCTGAAATGCACGACCCCAAACCGGAATTACTCGCTGCGCCATTGCCCTCGGATCCACAAGCTGTTGAGGATTCCGTCCTGGACGAGAAGCCAGCCATGTCTGTCCAAGAGCCTGGTGAGTCCTTGTTCCCATAAAGTTTGGTTTCGCCAGATTTAATGAGATTCACAATCTCTTCTTCATAATGTTATCCATATTTATTTGTGACATGACGATCACAAATTATATTCATCGTGTGGTTTTCAATGTTATTTTGTGAATGCTTAAGAGCATTTACACAACTATTTTACACCAAAATGTATTTATTATTCCGCCAAATGTACTTCCACATTTCTCGAGCAGTTTAAACCTTTCCAACATTATCTAAATATTCAGCCCATTCAGGACATCCTGGGAATAATTTTTCATCTTCCCAGAATTCACACATTTTTCATAATACCACATTTTCCACAGGAGACAAAACTGTTCAAAGTAATGGAAAGGTTGAAAATTTCATTATTTCTCAACTGATTAAAAACTTAAATTGTCAATATTTTAAAAAATATGCTTTTTTAAGAAGTGTACAATTTCCATGAGAAAATTCCCAAATTGGAGATTTTTTTTTCTTTCCAAATTTATCTGTCCTACAGTTCTGTATGATATTCTACGTTTCCTCCATTTCTAACTCATTGTGCAGCATTTCAGTTCAGCTTCAGCCAAACTTTAAGTCCTCTCACGTGTAAAGCTTAATTCCATTGTATCAAAGAGGAACTGCAATGTCTTGGCATCGTATTGTGTGCGGCACTACTCTAGTTTGACATGTACAGTATTTGGTTGTCTGAGAGTAACGAGTGGCATCAGAAAAATAGATTGGTGTGCTGGGGATTTAGTTGGCGCTGCACAGCCCACACTGTCTAGACTCCACCGGAGAGGAGAATTGGAATAATAAGATGGCTGTTTGGGGCGTGCCTCCAACTTGGAGCATAAATAGCTGAATTTTTCCACACCAATTGAGCCTAGTGGGTCCTGACTAAGTCTTGTTGTATGGACTGATGAAGCCTGCTCGGATGAGAGGCGAAACAGCTTCTAAGACAACCAGAACAGTCCAGCGATCGATTAAATGCCCTAAGTATGATTGCTCTGATATCTGTCTGCAAACCTGTCCTGGAGGATTGGTGGCTCATTCATTACTGCTCACGCTCGTTGTTCACCCTGCTCCATATGGAACATCTCTGTGGTCATCACCTGCTCACCTGCCAGCCGTGAGCAAATAGCTGTCTGGCTGCCTGCAGAGCAGGTAGCTTCTTGCCGCTAACGCCGGTGACTGGCACTGTATTTTCCATTTTTAATCAATGACTGTGTAATTGATTAGCAATTTTTAGCATGTTAAATTAGCCACTGAACTGATTTTGGGATGGTCTTGTGTTGGTTGATGTGTGTGGCAGGAGTCAGATAGCAAGGCAAATTCTGATTTGTTGAAATTTACTACTACTCAAGGCTTCTTAGAGGTTGTTTACTATGGTCGTATATATTGCTGTGAAATGTGATTGGATAGTAAACAACCAATCAGCATTCGTCCTGCTGTCCAATAGGCTTTAAACGATCAGGATTTTTTGATCACCGATCAGCGTGTTTTAAAAAAAAAAAAAAAAAAAAACGATCACCGATCCGATCACAAGATGGAGCAATGTGTCTATTTAAATTACCTGTTCATTTACTGTATATACTTGTGTACTTAATTGCTCCAAAAATTATATTTACAATAAAGAATGTATCTTTTGTTCATCTATTTATGCCGGTGAGGCATAGTGGCAGACTGAACCAATGAATGGTCTTCTATTAGATGGCAGGAAGTACATAAAGTAATTAATGTATCCACTTTTTGTGACATTTTTGTTTGTTGGTGTACTATGAGATTTTTCAATTGTAAAATATGTTCCTTGGTTCCATAAAGATTGGAAATCACTGCTCTACTCAGATCGTGTATTCTAATCATTCAGGTCAAACCAACATTACAACATGTCTACTAGTCACTTTAAACTGTGTACATTCCTAGAAGTCTCGGCGCCCTTTGCACAATGGTCATTGCACCGCACTATTGCTATATTAGTCATTCAAACTGCTCTAATTGCTAGATTAGTGTATCTTTTGCACAATTGTAAAAAAAAACAAAACAATTATACCGGCATTACCAGATTTTATTGCTCAGCAACTGTTTTTTTCAATGTCTTTGTCTCAAAAGTATTCTCTGTCAGTTAACTGTCTGTTATTGTAGTAGAGCAGCTCCAACTACCGGAGACAAATTCCTTGTTTTTTTTGGACATACTTGGCAAAATAAAGATAACGCTGATTCTGATGACAGAAATAATCGGTGCTAATTTACTGTAATTAAATTATTGTAATTAAATTACTTCACCCACATCAAAACGTTAGAGCGTGATTCGACAGAACGGCGGCATGTTTACGTGCAACCGTTAGTGCTAGCACTTGCACTAGTACTAGCACTTGTGCTAGGCATAACGTTTTCTTGCCTGCTTGCGAGCCGTATCGTATTAAAAGTACGTGAGCATGCCACAAGCAAGCCTTAAACGAACGTCCTCTCCTGTCCTGACAACCGGTGACCACCAACACACGTTTTCCCCCCTTTTGTCCTTATAATGCAGTCGGCGCGATCCACTCTTGTTGTCGTCGCCACGAAAACGAGTGTATCAGGTCGCATTTGAGTTGACGAGATAAAGCCCAATGATCGGAAAAAACGGGATGCGGTAGTATCGGAATACAAGCTGGTATTGCAGTAGTCTGATCTGGGCGTTACGTGTTGTCTGTCTCAGAGGTGTTGTCTGTCCCACACCACCGACGTTTTTTTTTTTTCTACGTCAAAAGATTCTAGCTGGATTGGACTCTGTATGGGCCGATACTTAAAATCTAGTGACATGACACGGGGCATATCATAGATGCCTTTTCCACTATTAGTTCCCCACTTGCCAGGCCTCCCTCAAATTGACGTCTCCTTTTTTTGTCCAAGAAAAACGTACAAACCTTAATTACCTCAAGTCATAGGTGCTATTGTTGAATGAATCACTACAGCAGTCTCTCAGTTGAATTCAAATGTGGCCTCTTACTGTTAATGTAAATAAGCTCCCTGCGCAGTATTTACAACGCTATGTGGAGATGGCATATTTACCTACAACTCACAATTCTGTAGAACATATGCTCACTCATATGTTGTGTGTGTCCATGTTGATTTTTCCGGAGAGCTTCACACCCTATTAGTTCTGCCCAGTCTGCACGGATCCTTGCCCTTTTACTGCCCTTCTTTGTACTAGTCTTTATCAGAATACATATTTTACTTTGAAGTCCAGTTTCACTTGTCATAAATTTTGATGTATATTATTTTAACCAAGCATTTCTTTGTTTGTGTCTGTACAAATAAAGGACTTCCTATAATTGACCCTTAAACAGCCCAGTATATGAAGTTATGCAGTATCTTGACTGGAAGTTTAAGCAAGGGTTTGCTGCTTTAATCAAAGCAGTGTATTTATCTAAACATCACCTCATTCACTGTAGGAGATGTAGGAAAGGGAGTAGTGGGGCATTAATATGAATGAGGATGTGTGTTCAGCTCGGTCAATAGCTGAACACTAAAGAGACTTGGAGGGCCATCTCCTAAGTGACTTTCTGGCATGGGCACCGGATGAGCACCTGCAAGCTGCACAGTCACAAGTCCAGAGCAACAGACCCTGGGATGTTGGTTGTCATGGTTACTCCCTTCCTTGGCAGAGATGCGTCGCAGGTGCATGCATGTGGGTGTCAGGATCATTGTGACATGGGAACTTGTGGCTAGAAATGGTGGGTGGCCCCGTAAGACTAGACTGTGTGTACTGTCAGTGGCTGTCTGGCAGTGTATTTCTTTCAATGGGATTTGCCTGAAAGCCAGGCTTGACTACTTCTATTCATGCCAGGCTGGTGTTGATATCTTTGATACGGAGCCCATCAATTAAAGACTAACACTTAAGGACTAAATACAGGAAATAAAATTGGAAACACTTCACACTCTGCCTGGATTTGATGAAGTTTCTTTCTCCTCTTGTTTATTCCGACTTTGCCTTGATTTTTCGTCTGACGTCGTATAACAGTGTGTAGGTTTTTAGAACACGACTCCTACAACTTAACTATACATATACTGAAAGTCGGGCCAAATTTGAGCATTTTCCCTTCCTTGCGGTGAAAGTTAGGAAAGGGCAGATTCTCAAATTTCTCTGAAATATTATCTTGTTGCTGTCGCTGAAGCAAAAACTTGGGTATGGGAGGAGTTCGGTGAGGCCATGGAGAAAGACTTCCGGACGGCTTCGAGGAAATTCTGGTCCACCATCCGACGTCTCAGGAGAGGAAAGCGGTGCACCACCAACACTGTGTATAGTGGGGATGGGGCGCTGCTGACCTCGACTCGGGACGTTGTGAGTCGGTAGGGAGAATACTTTGAAGACCTCCTCAATTCCACCAACACGCCTTCCTATGAGGAAGCAGAGTGTGGGTTCTCTGAGACGGGCTCTCCTATCTCTGGGTTTGAGGTCACCGAGGTAGTTAAAAAGCTCCTCGGTGGCAGGGCCCCGGGGGTGGATGAGTTTCGCCCGGAGTTCCTAAAGGCTCTGGATGTTGTGGGGCTGTCCTGGTTGACACGCCTCTGCAACATCGCGTGGGGGGGGATCCCCCTGTAGTTAGAACACGGTGTGTGTTCTAACTACAGGGGGATCACACTGCTAAGCCTCCCTGGTAAGGTCTATTCAGGGGTGCTGGAGAGGAGGGTCCGTCGGGAAGTCGAATCTCAGATTCAGGAGGAGCAGTGTGGTTTTCGTCCTGGCTGTGGAACAGTGGACCAGCTCTACACCCTCGGCAGGGTCCTCGAGGGTGCATGGGAGTTCGCCCAACCAGTCTACATGTGTTTTGTGGACTTGGAGAAGGCGTTCGACCGTGTCCCTCGGGGAGTCCTGTGGAGGGTGCTTCGGGAGTATGGGGTACCGAACCCCCTGATACGGGCTGTTCGGTCCCTGTACGTGTGTGTGTGTTTGGTCCGCATATCCGGCAGTAAGTCGGACTCGTTCCCGGTGAGGGTTGGACTCCGCCAAGGCTGCCCTTTGTCGCCGATTCTGCTCATAACTTTTATGGACAGAATTTCTAGGCGCAGCCAAGGCGTAGAGGGGGTCCGGTTTGGTGGCCTCAGTATTGCATCTCTGCTTTTTGCTGATGATGTGGTTCTGTTGGCTTCATCAAGCCGTGAGCTCCAACTCTCACTGGAGCAGTTCGCAGCCGAGTGTGAAGCGGCTGGGATGAGAATCAGCACCTCCACATCAGAGACCATGGTCCTCAGTCGGAAAAGGGTGGCATGCCCTCTCCAGGTCGGGGACGAGATCCTGCCCCAAGTGGAGGAGTTCAAGTATCTTGGGGTCTTGTTCACGAGTGAGGGAACAATGGAACGGGAGATCGACAGGCGGATCGGTGCAGCATCTGCAGTGATGCAGACTTTGTATCGGTCCGTTGTGGTAAAGAAGGAGCTAAGCCGAAAGGCGAAGCTCTCAATTTACCGGTCGATCTTCGTTCCTACCCTCACCTATGGTCACGAGCTGTGGGTCGTGACCGAAAGAACGCGATCCCGGATACGAGCGGCCGAAATTAGTTTCCTCCGCAGGGTGTCCGGGCTCTCCCTTAGAGAGAGTGTGAGAAGCTCGGTCATCCGGGAGGATCTCAGAGTAGAGCCGCTGCTCCTCCGCATTGAGAGGAGCCAGAGGAGGTGGCTGGGGCATCTGATTCGGATGCCTCCCGGACGCCTCCCCGGTGAGGTGTTCCGGGCACGTCCCACCGGGAGGAGACCCCGGGGACGACCCAGGACACGCTGGAGAGACTACGTCCTTCGGCTGGCCTGGGAAAGCCTCGGGATCCCCCTGGAAGAGCTGGATGAAGTGGCTGGGGAGAGGGAAGTCTGGGCGTCCCTGCTAAAGCTACTGCGACCCGACCCGGATAAGCGGTAGAAAATGGATGAATGGATGGATATTATCTTGTGTGGGCTGTGGTAAAGGTTCCACAGTTTATCAAACCAAGTTTTTCTC
Organism: Phycodurus eques; assembly: GCF_024500275.1. Taxonomy (NCBI): domain Eukaryota; kingdom Metazoa; phylum Chordata; class Actinopteri; order Syngnathiformes; family Syngnathidae; genus Phycodurus; species Phycodurus eques. The sequence continues at coordinate 24,062,662 of NC_084537.1, read as the reverse complement.
GTATTTGGGATGTAATATTAGCTCTATGGTGCCTCAGTAAACGTGAAATATGAATTAAAATCATCCACACATTCCTGAGTTCCTGGCGTTTTTCTGCCGGGAGACCTGAAATCAGGTCATTCGAATTTCTCGTGCTTATCTACGTCACTAGTGAAGATCTCGCCTACCTCTCAACATAACAAACACGTCTCTCTCTCAAGTGGTTCAAAATAGGGACAAATGTAAAAATATTTACGATGATAAATCCCCGTCTGTAGTTAACACTGAGTTGAGCCGATCCACGGACTCGGTGATTGTGACATGAAACTGAACGATAGCCAATCAGAAAGCAACCTGGAGCTCATGATGTTGCCAGACACAAATAGAGGAGCACCTGGTAGTGTTGAATCATTATCTAACGTGTCTCACAAGTCATTCACCACAATAAAAATGACAAGCAGAAGCGTTTGCAACTGCAGTATAAAGTAGTTACCAGATAAGCTAACACGTAGCCCTGCTTGTGTTTTTCTTCTACTACTCCTACTACAATTTCTTGTTCTTTGTATTTTGCAGCAGTCTGTTTGCTTTCATCACTCAGTCTTCATAGAAACTGATTTAGTTTGGTGGCTTTTCTTCACTCCTCTTCATAGATACATTTTCTCTTGGCAGACATTGTCATTAGCAAGAAAAACTGAGCCAAAAACAGTGTGAAAGAAATGCCAAAAACGCTGTAAACTCCAACAGTCAAGTTTTAAAGGTCGTAAACTGATGGTTACTTGTAATGGCAAAACCAATGTTTTTTCGAAAGTACAAATCACATTACTTTGGAAAACTGAAACCGCTCCAAAGCAACCATTGGTGTAGATTGATGTATTACTCCTTGTAGATACTGATATGGCTTTAGAATAAAGTCAGATTCGCACCCTTGCACAAAAGTCTCCATCCATCCATTTTCCAGGGCTACACCCCAAACTGGTTGCCAGCCAATCGCAGGGCACATATAAACAAACAACCATTCACACATGTTTTTGGGATGTGGGAGGAAATCGGAGTACCCGGAGAAAACCCACGCAGGCACGGGGAGAACATGCAAACTCCACAGAGACGAGGCCGGATTTGAACCCAGGTCCTCAGAACTGTGAGGCAGGTGTGCTTACCAGTCGTCCACTGTGCCGCCTCACAAAAGTCAATTTTTTTTTTTATTGATTTTTTTAATTTTTTTTTATTTGCCCTTCACTTATAGAAAAAGCAAATTACAATGAAATTGTTCAAATTACGTTTTTTGTTTTGTTTGTTTTTTTGTCCTGTTTGGGATTTGCTTTTCAACTGATATCAAACAAGCTTTGAAACTTTTTTTTCTCAGCAGTAATTTTTTAATGCGTTAATTTGCATAAACTTCCACAGAAACAATAGATTATATATTTGTTCCTTGACGGATGATGTGAAATAAGTGCTTCCTCTTGGGAAAATGTCCCTTTTGTCCAAACATGATGCTCATGAATTAACATTTTAAATGCTCAACAATTTTAACATCATAAAATTAAACTATACATGGCTTTACTGGTGCATATTGTCGAACAGTGACAACAATGTTATAGTGTTTCTGCTCCTGCTTTCTGTTTGTGAAAAATAATCACTAAAGGGGTCGTAAAAGTCGAGAAATATACTGGCGAAATCGCTAAGTTGGCAACACTGACTCTGCAGTGCATGTCAGCGGGGACATGCTTTGATCACACAGCCCTTATTTCTCTTTCAAACTTTTTTTATTTTTTTTTTATTTTAATTTTTTCCCAGATGTCTCCCTGGGACCAGACATTGAGAGTGAGGTGTACGGACCCAGAGAATTTAAACCAGGTCTGTTTTTAATCTTATATTATTTTGAATGATGTGCTTAGGCATGCAAATCAATTGTTGTAACAACTGCATGTTTCGTCCCTCAGAAATTGAACCAGCAGCAAGAACCCAGGTCATATCTGCGGACAGTCCTGTGGCTTCAGTAATTCTGAGCCCAGAACGTCTGATGGAGGCACAACCGACACAGGAAATCGCTTTACAAAGCAAGCCAGCAAATACAGAGACCTCCCCCGAGCAGGGCACAGTCACCCCCAGCACAAAGGATTTTAAGGCCATCATCTCAACCACCAAAGAACTAAGTACTGTATCAGTACCTCTCACGGACCAACCAATGGAAGTCTCACTATCCCAGGCTTTGCGTATGGATGTAGCCATGGCTTCGTTTTTAGAAAGTACTCCAAAAGACCTTAAGGCCAGGGTGGAGGGCAGTTTCCATCAGTCCTCAGCCTCTGCTACGTCAGTGGAGCTTGACACGACACGAGAGATGCCACATCTTTCTTATCCCAGCCTGTCTATGGAGGATAAAACACTCAAGACAACTGTAGAGCAGTTGGCAGAGATGGTTGCCGCTCCTTCCCATTCCATGCCCGTGGCCCGAGTGATGACTACCAGAGAATCCCCCCAGACGTTTGGTGACCAGAGCATTGTAATACCCGCCACTACCCTGATACCCCTTACACCGAAGATCGGAATGGGGAAGCCTGCGATCACCAAAAGAAAGTTTTCTCCGGGGAGGCCACGTGTAAAACAGGTTGGAATCTAAACATCATACCAGTAATTTCATGTTATCTCTCCGTCTTACCTATCTTGGGCTAATGTATCAATTGGTATAGAAAACGTAGTTACTCCATCTTATGTCTGTTTGAGGGTTACCTCGGGACTGTACTGTATGATGATGAATATGGTGCCTGTTGTTAGTTTTTCTTTCGACTCAATTTTCTGTTGGTTTTGTATGATCCTAATTTTAAAAAGTCTTCAGTCCAGTTTTTAATAGAAATATACAAAAACAGTTGGAGAATGATAGTCACTTTTCATGATCTGTTTGCATATCAGTGCATCATTGCGTCACTAGTATTAGTGTTTATGCAGACCTCGTGATTATTTATAATAGGAATCCCGTTTAATTGACAAAACATTCACTAAGACTGTTCACCAACCACCTCCCAATATCATCTGTTCATTTCACATGCACATGACAAACACTTCAGCCCATCAAGATGAAGTGTTTGTCGACCCGAATAACCAGTATTCTCATTTTCATTTCAGTTTTTCTTACGACACCATATGCTTACTTTCCGTTACATCCATCCATTTTCTATACCGTTTATTCTCACTAGGGTCGGTTATGCTGGAGGAGCCTATCCCAGCTAACTGCGGGCGAGAGGCGGGGTACACCCTGAACTGGTTGACAGCCAATCGCATTCGTTTGCCTGAGACTGTGTTGTTTTCAATACAGTGGATTTTAAAGTCTACGAACCCCTTTTAAAATGCCAGGTTTTTATGATATGAAAAATAGTTTCACAATGTTCTTCCACCATTATGTGAGCTATATCTTATACAACTTGGTTAAAAAAAATAATAATAAGAGGAAAAATAAATAAACATCCTGGTTAGAAAAATGCACACAACCTCAAACTTATATTTTTGCAACCCCTTTTTTTATTACAGCTCATGTTTTTTGGGATATGAGTCTTATCAGTGCTCCACATCTTGATGCGGCATTATTAATTATTATTATTATTATTATTATTTGTCATACTTAAAGATGAAGTTTCTCTTCACCCTCAGCTTTTTTAGTAGAAGCCTGAAGATTTTGTGCTAATACAGACTGGTATTTTGAACTTCTCATAATTCCCCCCCAACTTGACTGAGGCCCCAATTCAAGTTAAAGAAAAACAGCCCCAAAGCATGATATTGCCACCACCGTGCATCACTGTAGGTAAGGTGTTCTTTTAGTGATGAGCAGTGTTGTTTGCGCCAAACATACCTTTTAGAATTAGGGTCAGAAAGTTCAGCCTTGATTTGTCCATAACATTTTCCTACATGCGTTTGGGAGTCAAAACTAGTCAGAAATGCCTGGAGCTCAATCAGTGTTGCTGGCCTCTTGGAAGACTCCCTGACCAGTTTTCAGTTCTTCTTTTCATCAATTTTGGAGGGGCATTCAATTCTTGATAATGTTACCATATTTTCACCACGTGATGATGGCTGTCTTCACTGGGTTTCATAGTACAATAAATGCCTTTTAAAAAGATTTCGTACCCTTCTCCTCACCATTGAAAAGTGTCTTTGGGGTTGATTAGAAGTTCCTTAAATTGTGGCACGTGTGTGCTGACTCCTGTGTAACAACTTTGAATGTCATTGTTTAATTCTGAACACATTCCCATGCCCAGTTATATTAGGGTGTGCGCACTTGTGCAACCACATTATTTTAACTTTGCTTTCTCTCAAAGATGTTTTTAAAATATTTTTTATATCACAAAACCTGCATTTAAACAGAGGTGTGTAGACTTTTTATATTCAGTGATTAACAGTTTGAGTCATTAGGATTTAATTTTAACAGACCATCTCACATGGCAATTAGAATTGAATCACACCCTTGTGTGTCATAAATTATGTTGGGGAGGATAGGTTTAATCAGTAGAGGATTCCCATCTCTTATAAAGAGATTATAAGGAGATAAGTCAAACTGATTTGTTACTCAAGGCTTGGGGCAGCTCAGATTGTTGGTCTTCAATCAGATGGTGTAGGGTTTTTGCTGCTGTTCTAATGGAATTTGTCCTTGTATACAAAGGTGCAAGACTGCATCATTTTAGGGATTCCTTCCTTTACATGGTGCCCTGCTGCATGAACTGCATTTAACACTGATTGACTTTGCAGGTTGTTTAACATCTGTACTAAAAAAGTGTCTACTACATGCATGAAAAAAAAAGATTTGCTTTAACTTAAGTCATCAATCTATTCTGTTTACATTTTTTCACGTCAACAGTTTGCCGTCTCAAACCTTTGCATATGTGATGTATACAGTGGAACCTCCAAAGTTGAACACTCCTCCCAGGATTTTGTAATTCCACAAACAAATGTTTCCAAAGGGGCAGCACGGTTGGCTAGTGGTTAGCACGTCTGCCTCAGTTATGAGGTTAACGGTTTTAATATCGGCTCCAGCCTTCCTGTGGGTGTTCTCCCATTGTTTGTGTGTTTTTTCCTCCCCAAAACACACGTTAGGTTAATTTAAGACTAAATTATTAATGGGTCAGAATGTGGGTGTGAATTAGGGGTTGGACAGTACAGCTTAGCCACGGTACAGTATGTACCTCAGTTTTTGGGGCCACGATTCAATACATTTTCGGTATGTGTTTTGTGCAATAAGAGAACTACTTTTTTTTCCTCTCTCAAACTATCTGTTTTGCTTGTCAGCTTTTTGTAGTGCAATTTGTCGTGTACAGAATTATTTATTTCATGTTAACCTTGATTGAAACTAGACTTTATCGGCCTGATCGTATCGGCCGATAATTAGCATTTTATGCTAATCGGCTTTGTCATAATTCGCCGTTGATCGGCTCCGCAAAAGACATTTACTCCGCGTAGCCATCGTGCACAGTATATTTGAATCCAAAAGCTAGTTTATTTTTAGCCTTGTCGTGTGTCTTTTGATGTAGTACTGGCAATATCTGACGGCCAATAAAGTTATTCAAAACAAAAAAAAACGTCAAGGGTGTGGAACAGACAACACGTAATGCCCCAGTTACCGTGACGACGACAACAAAAGTGGATCGTGCCGACTGTATTAGAAGGATAAAAGGGGGGGAAACGTGGGTTGGTGGTCACCGGTGCTCAGGACAGGACAGGACGTTCCTTTAAGGCTTGCTAGAGGTATGTTCACGTACTTTTAATACGATACGGCTCACAAGCAGGCAACAAAAATGTTATGTAGCCTAGCAAGCTAGTGCTAGCACTAACGGTTGTACGTAAACATGCCGCCGTTCTGTTGAATCGTGCTCTAAAATTTCGGTGTGGGTGGTAATTTAATTACACTCAGGACCCATTATTTCTGTCATGTTGTAATGTTGGTTTGACCTGACTGATTAGATTACACGACCTAACTAGAGCAGTGATTTCTAACCTTTATGGAGCCAAGGCGCACATTTTACAATTGAATAATCTCAAGGCACATCAACAAACAAAAATGTCACAAAAAGTGGAAACATTAGTGGTTGAGCGTGCAACAGGCATGCACATACAAACATTAATTACTGTATATACTTCCTGCCATCTAAGAGAAGACCATTCAATTTAAAACATACAAAAATATAAATAAAAAACACTAGCTGTGTAACAGTTGGATCAAGTGTGAGTGGATTCGACCCATGGCTAATCCAGCTGTTTCACTTATGTTGGGCATTAAAAAGTTGCTGAAATGTGCACGGGCACAGCATAACGTGGATTGTGAGTTTTCATTAAGTTACCAAACCACACAGCTTCGACCACAGAAAAAGGCTGCAAATATTTAGCAATAAATGCTCCCACTGCATGTTGTTTTCTTGTTTATTTTAAGTGGCACAGTAGGTGTGTTTAAAAGCATTCTTCATAGACGTGTTGTTTCGCTGGTGTTATCTTTTCGAGTTCCTCAAATGTCATGTGACCAGCAAGCATTGTATCAGGATACGAACGAAAGAGAAGCTTGGTCATATTGTGCGTGTTTGTGTGTGTGTGTGTGTGTGTGTGTGTGTACGAAACATGTTTCAAGCATTCATTGCAGACAGTAAAATTACTGTCTGCAAGGAATGCTTTTCACTCCCTCTACGTTGTATTCAACGGTAAAACCGAACCATCCTTAAGAATCCTTCGCTCGCGCTACTGGTGTTATGTTTTACCGCGTCCCATCGCATTTTAAAACCAGATACAGTTACAACGGTGAGTGGTTGAGCGTGCAACAGGCATGCACATACAAACAGCGTCAATGCAAAGTGAATTGCAAAGCTGAAAAACTGTGGTCCATAAGGGCATATGGTCCTGTGCAGAGCTTACCTAACCGTCCTTGGTGTGAATGGTTAATTGCCTCTGTGCCCTGTGATTGTCGACCAATCCAGTGTGAATCGCACCTCCTGCCCAAAGTCAACTGCGATAGGCTCCAGCTCACCTGCGGCCCAAATGAGGCGCTATAAAAAATTAATAGATGGATGTTCCCATAAATCAGTTCCAGGCTCAAACTGTCACCAACCTACAACCTTCACACAAAACTCAACCGACGATGAACTTGAAAACATTTTAATATTCCTGACTTTCATACAAATGTAAATGCAAGTTAAGCACTACATAATTACAGTAAACGGAAAAAAATAACCTTTGAAGATGCCTGACAGACACAAAATGGAGGGGGAACAGGTATATAGGCTGAAGTCCAAAATGTACCTCTTTTTGGGGTGTTCCACTGTATTGAATATTCCCATATGGCTACATTAAAAACTTACCACATCCCATTCTAACATCATTCTTTGTACATTTGTTTCTTTGCTGGCTTTGTTTTTACGTTGCTGCATTTTGTCGCCCTCCTCCTTCCCTCTCTCTCTCTCACTCTCACCTCCCCTCCCCTGCCTTAGGGTGCATGGAGTCCCCATAGCAGTATGAGCTCCCCCTTGTCCTGGTCTCCAGACCAGCCAGAGGGGTGGGATGTTCCAAAGACCAGGCAGTACTCTGGCAGCCCCAGCTGGAGCATCAGAGTGGTAACTACTGTGGCTTACTACAAACCCCAACTGCAATGAAGCAGGGATGTTGTGTAAAACGGAAGTAAATAAAAACTAAATACAATGCAAATCCTTTTCAACCTATATTCAATTGAATACAATTAAATTGTGCCTGCAACACATTACAAAAAGCTGGGACGGGGCAACAAAAGACTTGTGAAGTTGAGGAATGTTCCAAAAACAATTTTTAAACATTTCACAGGTGAACAGGTTAACTGGAAACAGGTGAGTGTCGTGATTGGGTATAAGAGGAGCATCGCCGAAAGGCTCAGTTGTTTGCAAGCAAGGGTGGGGCAAGTTTCACCAATTTGTGAACAGCTTCGTGAAGAAATGGTCCAATCGTTTAAGAATGTTTCTCAATGTACAATTGCAAGGACTTTAGGGATTTCACCATCTACGCTCATAATATTATCAAAAGATTCATAGACTCTGGAAAAATCTCTGCACGTAGGCAGCAAGGCCAAAAACCGACATTGAATGCCTGTGACCTTCGATCCCTCAGGCGGCACTGCATTAAAAACGGGCTGCGTTCTGTAAAGGATATTGCCACTTCAGAAAACCATTGTCAGTTAACGCAGTTTGTCGATACATCTACAAATGCAAGTTTAAAAAAGACCAGGCAAAGCGAAAGCCATATCTCAACAACACCCAGAAATGCCACCAGCCAGCTTCTCTGGGCCCGAGCTCATCTAAGATGGACTTACACAAAGTTGAAGTATGCTGTGGTCTGACGAGTCCACGATTACAATTGTTTTTGGAAATCATGGACGTCGTCTGGGTCAAAGAGGAAAAGGACCATCAGGATTGTTCTCAAAGTTCAAAAGCCAGCATATGTGATGGTATGGGGGTGTGTTCGTGCCCATGGCATGGGTAACTTGCACATCTGTGAAGGCACCATTAATGCTGAAAGGTACATGCAGGTTTTGGAGCAACATGCTGCCATCCAAGCAAGGGCCATCCCTGCTTATTTCAGCAAGACAATGCCAAGCAACATTCTGCATGTTACAACAGCAGGGCTTTGTAATAAAAGAGTGAGAGTACTAGACTGACCTGCCAGCAGTCCTGGCAGTCCAGGGGCCAACGCTGTGTATGCACAAAATGGGAAAAAAAAAGAAATGTACACAAGTTCCTGCGCAAAGTAGAAGAAGAAGAATCATCTTTTATTGTCACGAACATGCATGCATGTACACGAAATATGTTCTCTGGAGTTAACCCATCACAGTGAACACATACACGTTAATGGAACACACTGGAGCAGGGGGCAGCTGAAGCGCCCGGGGAGCATTTCTGGGTATCAGTGTCTTGCTCAAGGACACCACGGCCGTGAGTCTGGGGGATGTTGGCGGATGGTCCAGTCGGGGTCTTGAACCTAGGTCCCCCACGGTGGCAGGCAATGATCTTAACCATTGGGCCACGGCTGCCCGTAGTATGTGACCTATCACAACTGTAATCTGTAAACTGCAATCCATCCGCACGTGTGCGCATGTTCTGGAGACATGGAAATGTAGCGGCGCATGAGGTGGCAAACAGAAGCCATGCCCCTCACACGTCCACTTTCAATATCAAATGTTAATTTTTGATTTGGTTTTGCACTTTGTGGAAATATATTTTTGTTGTCTGTCCTTTTTCTATAGTGATACTCTCATGCCTTTAAATTGCCCTTGGGGCTGTATTAAGTAGATTCATTATTGATCTCATGCAAAATGAAATTGCCGTGGCGATGGGTGCAATTATTTTTGGGGGGGGCATCTACTTTTAGTTATAGTAATACTTTTCTTTCTTTCCTCGACAGTCCTCCCTTTTGCACTCACTGCAGAAGTGCCTCGTTGCAGTTCCTTTTATTTGTTGTGGGGCTTCCAAAGCCACTTTACCGACCCCACCTCACCAATAAGCATGTCAACTTTTGTCTCCAAGAAGTTTCATTTTTTCAGAATTGTTGCCTTTGCTAAGAAGTCACCCTTCACAATACATTACAATACAGTCTCAGTTATAATCATGAGCTGATTTAGTTTTGCGATCCTGCATACTTTTCCTAAGTGGAACTGTGACTTGTCAATGCAAATTCCTTGCAAGTGTGCCTCTGTGCGTATGCACGATTTGATAGGATTTTGGTCTTAAGCCATTTTCATCTTTTGCGCGTATGTACACTTTTAGTAAGAGTCCTACGCACTTTTTGATAAGTGAGGCCCCATAACTGTCTCCCATTGAAAATGTGTGCAGATGCATTATGAAGTGGAAAATGCGACAATGGAGACCCCGGACTGTTGAGCAACTGAAGTTGTACATCAAGCAAGAATTGGAAATAATTCCACCCACAAAGCTTCAACAATCACTCTCCTCAGTTCCCAAATGCTTATTGGGTGTTGTTAAAAGGAAAGGTGATGTAGCAGTGCCCGTCAGAGCTTTTTTTGAACGTGTTGCAGGCATCAAATTCAAAATGACTGATTTGCCAAAAACAATGAAGTTTATCAGTTTGGACATTAAGCATCTTGTCTATGTGGTGCATTCAATTGAATATAGGTTGAAAATGATTTGCAAATCACTGTATTCTGTTTTTATTTACATTTTACACAACATTCCAACTTCATTGGAATTGGGGTTTGTAGATGGTCCCTAGCTTTCTGTGGTGACTCACATTCCCCGAAGTGTTCCTGAATGTCGAGTCTACAGTATATGATTTTCTACACTAATTCCAAACAACATAGTGAGAGTGCAGCTCCTTGGCCAATGGATCGGCAAATACTTTTCTAAGTGGAAGTGAAGGATATCGACAAAGAGTTCTCTTCAGTTTTTCAGAGATCAATGGTTTGGTGTGCAGTAATAGGACATTTTTATAACAGTTTTACAGACAGATTTTGGCAGTAACCTTTAGTTATCCATCATTGTTCCCTGTCTCATCTCCCAACCAAATATCTGCCTTGTTTATTACTTATTTTGTGTTCTTTTTCTGTACTTTTGGCTTGGCGTGAATCGTCTTTGGAAGTTAGATGCCTGGTGGTCATCCGTTTGGCTGAGACTAACCTGGGTTGCACGGCATTATATAGTATTGTATATCTGGCAAAGTTGCAGTGGGGAGGGAACAAAGCGTTGGGTGAAAGCTTTTTCTGTCTTACATTGTAAGGTTTGACAGTCACAATTTAAGCGGTGTACATAAATCGATTTTTAACAACAGATTTTTAAAATGTGAGAATTTACCGAGAAAAAAATGCCATGTGTGCCACCAGCATTAAGACTGACTGAAAATACTAAGAAGAAAGAGTTGTAGTAGAAGAAATGGAATCTAGGGTAACTTTTCGCTAATCTGGTAATTCTATTCCAATTACAAACTCTTTTCCTTATCATTTTTATTGTGGTGAATTACTTGTGACACATTATATAAAAACATTAAATACAACCAGCTGCTCATCCATTTGTGTCCGGCAACAGCATGAGCACCAGGTCATTTCACTTTTATTGGGCCTTTGCACAAAACATTTCTTTTTTTTTTTTTTTTTTTTTTTTTTTTTTGTCGGCCCTGAGCAGATTGGGTAGGGAAACTCACACTTAACATAATTTCCACCACAGAATATTCACACTCAGGATAATCTTTCAGAAACATTGAATAACCCCTTGTTGCTGAATTTGATCGAAAGGGGGGTGGAGGGGATGTTCAAATCCATCCCAATTTTGTCACTGTGTGTTTACCCAACTTAAGAGTTGATCTGCCAGATATACAGTACAGTATAACAGAATTTGCATTCCTAGAACAGTAGTTCAGAGTCCCAATCAATTGTATGACATTTTCTGTCAGTGCAGAAAACACCGTAGAACACATTTTCCCCTCATTTTGTAGATCCACACTCTGTTCAGCAATGTTTGTCTTCCTCGTTTTAGGATTAAAGGTTCATTTGAAACTCAAACTTTGCAGCATTCTATGCAATTTTGTTCCTGCGTCTTGCCATTCTAAGACGTATGGTTTCCATCCTCGGAAGCAAAAGCTGCTTTTGCGCTGTATCTCAGTAAATTAGCAATTTGAGCTGTCATCACTTAGATTAAGGGTGTAGAACCTACAGTGAGTCATATACAGTTTGGAAGAGTATTTAATCAAGCCATATAAATCTGTAATAAAAAGCCCCAAACATTTTAACCCAGAAATCCTCAATATATATATATATATTTTTTCTCTATCATTCAATACATCCTATTTTTTATCATTTTAGTGCGGCCCTTCAATTACTAGGAAAAAGGTCCCCACCCTTGATTTTGACTGTAGTGGGAAGATGGCATGGGATCAATTCGCGCTACTTGCATGCTTCACAATTTCCCGCCAATTGACTGGCAACCAGTCTATGGTGTTGTCGGCAAGTCACCTGTAATAGGTTCCAGCTCTTGCAGTGACTGTGAACAGGATAAGCAATAGACAGTGGATGGGTGGATCATCAAGAGTGATTGATGTACCCACACGGGGTCCAATAGCCACATCTCACTTTTGATCGCACACGTTTTCTTACTGTTACCTTGTCTCCACAGGGTCGGGGCTCAGCCTTCCCAGGAAGAAGGAGGCCAAGAGGGGCTGGTTTGTCGGGTCGAGCCGGACGTGGCAGGGCTAGGGGCAAGAGTGGCATGTGTCCCAGCATCATCCCTGGGGTATGTGTGTGTGTGTGTGTGTGTGTGTGTGTGTGTGTGTGTGTTAAGGGGAACAATTGAACATTTCCTAATGATTATGCCTTTTCCCCCCCTATAGATCACCACAACAGAAACACCGTACCCAATCAAGGAGGAGGAGGAGAATGCCATGCACAACACAGTGGTCATATTTTCCAGCAATGACAGTTTCACACTCAAGCAGGTGTTTGCTTGTTTTTAATGAAGCTGCTGTAATACGTAGGAGGAAGAGAAATTACCCTCACATTAGATTAGGAATGCTGTTTACAATGTATTCAACTTATTGAACTAACTGCTAAGTAATATATTTAACTGGTGAAATGTAGAGGGAAAAAATGCTGCCATGAGCTGCTTCAAAGAAATGTGCTACTCATGACGTCTTCCTTTCCTTCAGGACATGTGTGTGGTATGTGGGAGTTTCGGCCTTGGTGCTGAGGGCCGTCTTTTGGCTTGTGCTCAGTGTGGCCAGTGCTACCATCCATTTTGTGTAGGCATAAAGGTATGCTTATCCTATATCACGCTGCACGTAGTCTAGATTTGTCTGTAAATATGATCTACCATTGTGTTAAGCGAGGTACACACATGCAGATCAGGGGGAAAAGTCATTCTTAACACCTGACATCGCTGGATAATCGCTCGTGATAATCTTTTCGAGACATCCCATGATCTGGCCTTTGATGATTTTCATTGCAAGGCAGGGAAAGTGCTCTAAATTTGGCCCAATTGTTATGGGTATACTCTGCTTGAAATGAATCCATGTATCATTTGTTGTTTTAATTTTCAATTGGTAATCAAAAATCCAATAAAAATGACTTACTTCTCATTATTACATTTGAGAATGGAACAAAATAAATGCGATCAGCCAGACTTCCATGTCAGACGTAATGCATGAAGCCGCAGAAGTTTATTATGGTTCGGTTTAGGGCTAGGGTTGGGGCCAAGATGGTTTAGAGTGGGTTAAGTTTAGGATTAGGGTGGGTTAAGGTTAGTGGGAAACATATTCACCCTGCCACACTTAAGTCACGTACTTCTTTTCTGTCTGGAAGCAATACGGCGTGTTCTAGAGAGAGATATTTTTACATTTTGTATTTTTGATCTGAGCTTCAAGTTGAAATGGCAAGTCATTTACCACAAATGCATTTTTTTGTGTTAGATTAAAAAAAACAGTCACTATTTCATCATTTTATTTTTGATTGTCAGTTGAAAATGGAAAGAATAAATGTTACACTGATTTAGATAAATCATATCTAATTATTTCCATTCTCAGATCACCAAGGTGGTGCTCAGTAAAGGCTGGCGTTGTCTAGAGTGCACAGTGTGCGAGGCCTGTGGCCAGGCCACCGACCCTGGCCGCTTGCTATTGTGTGATGACTGTGACATCAGCTATCACACATACTGCCTTGACCCCCCATTGCAGAACGTACCCAAAGACAGCTGGAAGTGCAAATGGCAAGTGATGAAGTGGAACTTTTGTGCTGCGTTGTTCTCTAGGAAGTTTACTTGGGAAGAATGACCTCTGTTTTCCTTGTCCCCTGCAGGTGTGTGTCCTGTACGCAGTGTGGCGCCACCACTCCAGGGCTGAGGTGTGACTGGCAGAATAATTACACCCAGTGTGCTCCCTGCGCCAGCCTTTCAACATGCCCCATCTGCCTCGTCATCTACAGCGAAGGCACCATCATTGTCCAGTGCCGACAATGTGACAGGTGTGCAGCCTGTGAATACGATAAAAGGGACTGCTTTCAGAATTGAGTATAAACCTGTTGTTGTGTCTACAGGTGGTTTCATGCTTCTTGTCAGGGTCTCCATTCAGAGGAAGATGTTGAGAAGGCTGCAGAGAACTGCTTTGATTGCACAATGTGCCGAAATTTCAAGACAGTTAAAGGTAGGAGGTGGTGTTGTTTTCTTTAAAGGAGACATACTATGCATTTTTTCACAAAATCAAAAGATGGAACGGTTTTTGAAAAGGGTCCAAATGGTGCGGTTCAACTGTTTTCAGTCCACATGCGTCCCGTTCTGTTCGTAGGCATGCGCAAGTCTTTTATTCTCATTTACTAATGTAGCAAAGCAGTGAGCAGTAGCACTAATGCAGGCCAAGATGGCGGCGCATCGTTGCTGCAGCGCAAATAAGGTCCGTTTCGAAATTCAATCTGACGCCCTAACTCTACTCTGAGAGTGCAAGTGTTTAGCACATTCCAACAGCGCTCTTGAATTTCCGGAGTGTTTTCCAAGCACACCCTTTCGACCGCCCATGTTGCTGTCAATGTGTCATGATCTTACATAGAAAACTACATTTCCCATCACCTTTAAGTTAATTCCAAAGAGATTTGATTTTAGCATTTGTATGATGGGAAAATAAGTTTAGACATATTACCTGGGAAATGAATTTGTTTAAGACAAATCTCCAACAGTATATACGTTTGGGAGTCCTAATTTGGTTTTGAGATACTGTATGCATCAGACCTACTTCAGCAGCCTGAGGATATGTGATGGAGCTAGCCAGCGCCCCTAAAAAGTGGGAGGCAAATACATAATTCCTACACTGTTTACTTGATTTGAATGTAAATACCCTCAAATTAAAGCTGCAAGTTTGCAGTTAAAGCGCATCTTGTTAATTTCTATTTAAATCCATTGTGGTGGTGTTTAGAGGCAAAAAAATAATCGTGTCCATGTCCCATGAATAATTAGATAAGTCAGCTGGGATAGGCTCCAGCACACGGTATAAGCGGTATAGAAAATGGATGGATAAAGTTTAGAGAGTGAACTTTATGAGAGACAGGGTCTGACATTAATGGTGGCCCGAGGCCACTACGCCGCTGGCCTGCTCAAATTTCTAAGTCGACAAGAAATTTTCGCCCGCCAAAAATGGCCCAAAACTGCAATTTCAGTGTTGGTCAGAAATTCTTTTATCACCGAAACATCCTGTCTTGATGACGCAAGGAGAAACCGCGACCAGCACTGCCTGACTGGATAAACAGGCACGAATTTTGATTAGCCTCAAGACGATAGCAAAAGCTAACGAAGCTAGCCTCATACGTTCGTCATTCATCAGAATCAGAATCAACTTTATTTTGCCAAGTATGTCCAAAAAACACACAAGGAATTTGTCTCCGGTAGTTGGAGCCGCTCTAGTATGACAACAAGACAGTCAATTGACAGAGAATACTTTTGAGACATAAAGACATTGAGAAAAACAGTCACTGAGCAATAAATAATAATAATAAATTTCAAGGGTAGCCCATTGGGTTGCATCAGCTCATTTTCAAGCGCGTCCTTTCAACACATACAGATAATAATTAAATGTAAAGCAAAATCATAACGCAGAGACACACCTACACACACACACACACGTATGTTTTTGACATATAAAAGACAAAGAGGATTCTGATTCTAATTCAATGGCGCCATGGCGTCGACAACTTCAAGCAATCCAAGTATGTGCCAGTTATCAGAAGCTAACGCTGCTAGCAAATGCTAATCTGTGTATCCAGGAAAGCTCAATGCAGCTCTGCTTACCATTTGGCTGTGACATGATTGCTAGGGTGTCACAGCTGTGAGGAATGTGGGTGTTTCTGCACGATGCTGCTTGTAAGTGGCTCTGGATCTTCTCCCAGCCAAGCTGGTTATGTCTTGGCTTCACACTCTGTTTAATTACGTAACAGTGGAAGTCGGAAGTGCAGCAGGGCTCGCTCACAGATACCTTTTCTAAAACGGGCAGATAACATAAAGTATACCCTCTGTCCATTTTACAAATCATATGTGGCCATTGAGCTCAAAGGTTCGTACAAATATTTCATTTGAATTTGAATTTTCTTCTTTGAACTGGTTCTGATTTGATATGCGCTTGTTTATTTTTGTGTCCTGCAGTGTTAACCAAACCCAGAGACACCATTGAGCCTGCTGTCATGACACAGATTGTCACCAAAACAAGAGAAATGGGTATGTTTACTATATACAGTACATTTAACGTAGGTTGGATAAGATCGTGCTTGAGTGACTAAACACGAGTATTACATGGCTTCTCTGACATATTCATATGATTATTTAATCTTTCCAGATCTATCGAGGACCTACACCCAGGATGGTGTTTGCTTGACAGAGTCGGGGCTTTGTCAGCTCCAAAGCCTATCTGCCACAGCGTCACGGCGCAGGAAGCCCAAGCCCAAACTCAAACTAAAGATAATCAATCAAAACAGTGTGGCGGTCCTTCAGGCACCCTTAGACCCCCTCTCAGAACACTCTCGGGATGAGGACATGGAGGGTGCTAGAGGTAACGGAATCACGTATACTTGTTTTCTAACCTCTTGCACAATCAGGTTGTTATATACAGGTGTGTCTCAATAGATTTGAATATTGTGGAAAACTTTATTTCAGTAGTTCAATTGGAAAAATATTCACAGATTCCCCAGTATAGAAAGCCAAAACTATACTGAGTTTAACCTTTAAAATTGAACTCTTGAGAGAAATTAATTTTCTAACTTGAGATGCACCTGTGTGCATGTGTATTTTTAAGTTTTATATTTTTAAATATGTTTTAATATACAGCGGTGTGCGGGCATACATACACAAACCCCAATTCTAGTGACGTTGGAACGTTGTGTAAAACGGAAATAAAATCACAGCACAATTTGCAAACTTTACAACCCTTTATTCAGTTGAATCAACTACAAAGACGAGATAATGTTCGAACTGATGAATTTTTTATTTTTTATTTTTTTTGTCAAATATTCTCTCATTTTGAATTTGACGCCTGCCACATGTTCCAAAAAACCTGGGACAGGAGTGCTGAATGTCATGTGACCAACACGGAATAGCTTCCTGTGTATGCTATGATAAGGATCATAACTGGAATTGATTACACCATTGAAGCCAAACTTGCTAAAACTTTTCTTTATGGCTGGTGTCTTCGGACAAAGTTAAATACATGTAATTTATTTATATCAATATGATATCATGCATGTCAGCACGAACAAAGCCCAAACACCGTCTATACTCATCTTTGGTGGCTCTGCAGTGAGAGGGGGCGGGGAAAAAAAGACGTAGCTGTTTAAAGTTCCTACGGATGCTTTGAAATGGTCCTCTTCCCCATTCACCCGAGCGAGGTGGAAGTGCTTTTACCTGATTTGCCGGATGCGGACGTAGTTTGTGCGTATACCTGATTGGAAACAAGTGAGTGTCATGATTAGGTATAAAAGGAGCGTCCCCGAAAAGCTCAGTTTTTCAGAAGCCAAGGATAGGGCGAGGGTCACCACTCTATGAACAACTGCATGAGCAGATTGTCTAACAGTTTAAGAATGTTTCTCAACATAAAATTGCAAGGAATTTAGGGTTCTTCACATAACACCCTTGAGCAGTGAGTAAAAGGACCTGAGAGATTATAACAGGAAACAGCCACCGCTGAAGTAAGCAGCAAATGAAATGACCTTGATTTCAATTAGGTTAATGTCCTTCCTCTGAGTGGGGTTCAGATCTAATTGACCCCGGTTCTGTGTTGAGGGAGTCGGGATATGGCAAAGGTGTTCTCTGCCACAGGGCTGTCACTCATCATCAGCATTATCTTCATTTAGTGGAGACGGAGCTCTTGGATTGCGAGGGGAAGTCTGACTCCAGCCCAGAGCGTGAGCCCGTGGAAGACGACTCCAAGGGGGTCGACAGCGGCAAGAAGAGGAAGAGGAAACCGTACCGGCCGGGTAGGGCACCTGAGTGAAGGAGACAGCTCCTCTGAGGCGTGAAATGTGACAGTGCAAGCCTGACGCTATGGCCGTAGCAAGTACTGTGCGCCCTGATTAACCCAGGCATCTAGCTAGTTTTTCTTAGACTTCACACCAAATACTGAGGCTTGTACAGTCCACACAAAATTCTGCAGCATTAAAAATACTATCATGATTGTGATGAAAATAGATTGTCTGTGCATTAAATATGCAAATGAATCTCCTCAAGGCATTGGTGGGTTCATGGTGCGCCAGAGAAGCCGACCGGGCCAAGGTCCAGGCAAGGCTAAACGATCCCTGTGTAGAAAGGATTCATCTGGTTCGGTGTCGGAGTGTCACATTGGAAAAGATGAGGGTGTGTGCAGTTTTGCATTACTGTATACAGTGACATAAATGGTATACGAGGGGTCCTCTGTTTAACTTCGGCGGCGACGTAACCTCAATTTGTAGAAAAGTGGGATCACGCCCTACTATCATATAACCTAACCTATGCGAACACAGAAGTCATAATTACTATATGTTGGAAAAACAAATCAAATCAATCAAATGAGAAATTAAGTACAGTGGTAACTGAGCATCTTGTACCACTAGATGACTTATACTCTCATTAACCTACTCTAGTAGATTACTACAGAAAAGTCATAATGACAGTAAATATTTGGATGAAAAACTCTTCTAGGCCGTAAATGTACAACGATCAAATGAAAAAATGGTAAGTTCGGTGATAACTGAGCCTGCCTTTTTTGTGTTGCGTGACATATTCAACATATTCGTATGCCAAACTATTTCATTACTTGCTGTTCGTAATATTCAGTACTGTCGTAAACTGAAGACCCCTTGTACTTTTGGAAGTATTATATTAAAAAAATATTTTTTTTTTAACACTTTTTCATGTAGCTATAGAAAAATATTGCTATGTATTCTTTTTGTTTTTAGTTGGGGGGTGGACAGTGGCGCTGCCTGAGACGCCTGTGGATGAGATGCCTCCTGGAGCAGAAGTTGCGGAAAAAATTAAAAAACGCTACCGAAAGAAGAAAACAAAACTGGAGGAGGCTTTTCCTACCTATCTACAGGTTTGTCACCTTGCAAAGATTAATGTGAAATGAATCGGTCACACTAATCCATATTATTTTTCTTGTGACTAGTTTTGCTTATTTCTTAATTTGATTTGGAAACTCATTTTTGTAGCATAAATCATTTGCACAAATTGTATCTGAAGTTGCATTTGTGTTTCACCCTGGGTAAGCTGGGTAATTCAAAGTGCCTTGCGTGGAAACCATTTATTGAAATTTTGAGCACCCAGTCCCTATGCGTTTTTTTGTTGTTGTTTTTTGAGGCAGAAAGAACTCATGCTCTTTAAATAGCACCATCTGTGTTAAGTCACCCAAAAAAAAAAAAAAAAAAAAAATAGCTTAAATGGATGTGACTTCAACATTCCTTGTTTCAAGACAATATCTCACTGTCACTTTGTGTTGGCCAAAACACAGATATGTGATGTGCATGAAGCCACAGGCAAGCTGTCAGCACTGCTCTTTATCCCACCACAGCGGAAGCGGGTGGTGCTCTGTCAAACCGAGAGGTCCCAACTCTGCAAAGCATTTCATTCATTATTAAACCAGTAACACATTGGGCTTTTAATGTCCTTGTGCAGCTGGGACTGCTACTGTTACTTGTCTTCTAAGATTGCGGGTGCCGTGTGGGAATAAGGGGTTTTGGGGTTGATAGGTGCTGACAAAAGTGAGGTCAGCTGCATTATTACTGTTGGTTTCAGAGCTGATGTTTTCATAGTCCTTGAGTGCATATTTGAATGTGAGCCCCACGGGCAAGGTGTCTTTCTTATAATGATGTCATGAGATGTGGGCTGACAGTTCTTGAAGAGTGCTTTGCCTTGTCGTGCTCAGGAGGCGTTCTTTGGAAAGGACCTTCTGGACAAAAGCAAACAGAGCAGGCAGCAAGGGGTGGAGTCAGGTCTAATCGAAGAAGTGCAAAGCCAACTCGAAAGGAGGCGCTTTACCACCGGCTTCCTAAACTCTTCTGCAGACCCTATGCTCAGCGCCCCTGCAACATCCCTCCCTACCAGACCACTTGCAGAACGTATGTACTATATTTCAATTCAATGATTCGGTTAAACCAGTGCTAGTCATCTTATGGCTGATTCAAACATAGTTTTTAATAGCTTGAAAATCTTTATGAACTTGCAAAAACCTAATAATGGGCTGTTATATGGTCATTTATTCCACCTACGTTGTATTTTCTGTTACATTTACATGGTGTCTTCACCTACCAGGAATGTTATTGCCATCAATGCAGGTCCACTCTTCAATTTGCATTTCTAGTCATTTACATTACTGCTGAAACATATATTACCATCATTGTTCAGTCATGCACTGATTTCCCACCCTCTAATTTCTACACTCATTAGCACATATACAGGTTTGTCTGTTACACAGCATGGATGCAAATGACACAATTCCTATTTTTCTTTTCTCTCAAGTCACACAATTGTTATATTTGTCATGGCAGCAAGAGAAAATTGGATATCTTCAGATTGGAATCATGTCAATTGCAAATGTTGATTAAAGACGTATTAAAAATCTGATACGTATCAGATATTGGCCATGAATGCACCATTTAGATTTACCGCGTCACTATGAGCTTGACGTCATGGAAATACACAGATTGGTTACTTATACACACTGCCCAAACAACACTAATAAAGACAGCTGCTGTAAATCTGCACTACAACAACAGATACCATAAGATATGCTACATTAGAGGTGTATTCATCATTAAAAATAAAAATGGACAACAACAAAAACAACAAAATTGCTGTTGGTGCCCAGTTGAGTAATGTGGAGGTTACCCTCATTTAAATTAGACTTTACACCGATTTGATCGGGCTGATCGGTATTGGCCGATATTTAGCATTTTATGCTGAACTGCTTTGTCATAATTTGCAAAATACATTAACTCCGCGTCACCGCGTGCACAGTATATTTGAATCCAAAACCTAGTTTATTTTTTAGCCTTGTCTCATGTCTTTTGACGTAGTACTGTAAATATCTGACCGTCAATTAAGTTATTTATAAAAACAAAAAAAACAAAAAAACTCCGGCAGTGTGGAACTGACAACACGTCTGGACAGACAACACATAATGCCCGGATCAGACTAAAAGACAAATTTGTCAGACTACTGCAATTAAATCTTGTAGTCAGATACCACCGTTTTTTACGATCATTGGGTTTTATCTTGTCAACTCAAAATGTGTTCTGTGAATGGAAGCGGCCGTATTGGGTTATGTGTCACTTGAAATAGGCAGTCAAAATAAACAGACATAGGCATTAAATCAGAATTGGGCACTTGGGCCTGCAGTGTAAATCCATCCTTAGAACCAAGTTTTCCTTTGCTTTATTTACTTTCAATGCAAAAGAGCCCATTTAGACAGCCTAAATTGCACCCCAAGTTGGTTACTACCATTTGATGGAATGCATCAGCCCTGCGTATGCTTCAAGCTCTGCCTCCTTAACAATATAATTTCTGACTTATTACTCAAACAAAACAAAAAAACTCCAGTGTTTACAGATATCGGACTGCTCACAGTTATTGTCTTTTTGTTAAGGTTGTTATATTATGTTTTTGTTCTCAAATTTCAACTCTCATGTCCATTCACCATCATCATCAGTTTATAATTTGTGACATTTTTTTTCCTTTTTTTTTTTTTTTTTTTTTTTTTTTCCTTCCTTTACCCCCCATTTACAGAAACGTCCGAGGAGCCATTAGTTGATCTATCTGATGTTTTGAATACTGATGCAGACATCTTGGGAATGCTCGGAAAGCCAAGCAGTGACTCTGGTGCGTCATTAATTCTATAGGCGGTTGCAGTTGCAAGAATCTCTGATCTGCTCTTGAGTTTATTTTCTTCCCAATTTGAAGAAACCTCAGGCAGCAAAAAAAATCTGCTTTTTTCACCATTTTTAAAATGATATTTTGTTCATCTTTGATTTTTATCCTGTTTGCATTGTCCAAATCATATTTTGTTCATTGTTTTTCCACTCATGTTATCTGGTTTTGGGTTCTTTTAGGTCTTGATTTTTGCTCCTTCCAGGTTGATGGCTCACCTCCTTCTTTTGGTAAGGGTTCACTGGTCTAGTAATCCCCTCGCTTTAAAGCAGCCTTCCTTTTTTACACTTACTGTCTATCTGACTTTGCATGTAATGTGATTCTTACTCTTGGATTGCTCTAACATATGTAACGTGTTTAACCTTTTGTGAGATCAATTAAACCATTTTACATTTCAATTTATTTAATGATAGAACATTAAGAATGGTTTCTTATTTACTGTGTTGATCTATTCCACAAGGCTCAATCAAAAATTAGGATACGAATAACAAATGTACAAAAGAAACTCGTACACATAGTCAAGTACACAACCAATAAACAAATGCACAACCATGTACAAAATATAAACAGGGGAGAACCATTAAGGTCTGGACAGAATTTTATAAAGTGCAACAATGGGAAGGTTGTGTGTGTGTGTGTGTGTGTGTGTGTGTGTGTGTGTGTGTGTGTACGCGTGCGTGAAATAGGTGTGTGTGCGCGTGGGAAATAGGCAGGAGCAGGGAAGTCTAGTTTGAGCTCATTAAATGTAATGTAATACATTAATAAGCCAACAACTCCACAAGATGGTTCTGAAAAAAAGACATTAGGTTTTGTTTATTTTATAAGATCTCTTCTAATGGCAGTCACCAGCACAACTGTAGGACTGATAAATACCGGGTAAATAATGTACATGAAGCCAAACAGTTGCTTAGTTCGATCTCCTGTGGGCAGCATCCATGAAATTCATAAAAAGAGGCTTAAAAAGTGAGCCACACTGTATTACTCTTCCTACATTTGCACATTTTAAATCTGTTTGTTTGCTTAACAGTTGCTACCTAAATGCATGTTTGAACATGTAGTTAGAAAGAAACAGTTATTCGTATGGGTTTCGTAGTTGTGTAACTGTGGTTAAAGATGCAGCTTTTTAGTTGAGAGTATTTACATAATGTCAATGGATGGTTTGGGCTTCTTCTAACTCTGTTGCTTTTTCAACAAAACTAACAAGCCGAATGTGCTTTTGTGTTGTTCACGTCAGGTACAATGACATAATCAGTCAGGTATTTTTGTGGGGAGTTTTAAGGTTGTTTTTGTATGTCCGTGTTTGTTTCCACAGCTGGTCTGGACATGGGGCCCCTCACAAACAGTTCCCCAGTGGCCCCCCACTCTCAGGCTGGTCGCAGGACACCTCGAAGCCTTACAGAAGAACCCCTGGATGGCATTCTTAGTCCAGAGTTAGACAAGATGGTCACTGATGGTAAGTGTGAGAGACCAGGCCATCATTTGACATAAGAGGCAAGGCAAAAAAAAAAAAAAAAAAAAAAAAGCTCTTTATGCCCATAGGTTAACAATATCCAAAAATGTTCTCTTTACTTTTTCAGAATCAATCCTCAGCAAACTGTATAAAATCCCAGGTTTGTAATTTTACCCGATTTTGTGTTGTCTGTCACTATCGATCCAATTTTGGGGATATGCGTTTCTTTCACAAGGAGCAATATGCTCACAGAGCTGTATGCTGTTATGTCCTGTTACAGAGCTGGAGGGCAAGGATGTGGAGGATCTCTTCACCGCAGTCCTCAGCCCCAGCACAAGCCAACCACCTCCGCCACAGGTGCCTCTTCCCCAGGGTCCTGGGCCCCTCCCTACCACACCTGGAACTTGTATCCCTCATGCCAACACAGGTACTTTATTTGCTACATTCATGTGTCTATTACTGAATGTCTTAATGTTCAAATAAGTCCTTGCATCATTTTGATTTAACTGCAGGCAATCCAATGTTTCCAAGGATGCCAATGATCAATGGAATGATGGGTACAGGTCACCGTTTTCCCTCAAATTCAGGAGCAGGGCCCTTAGTCTCAGAAAACCTCTCCCCCCACAACCGTATGCCTTTCAGTGACAATCCCAGGTAATGTACGGATGCTTGTATTACATAATACTTGCATTTATTTTTGGTCTTTATTCAAACAATTATATTTATTTTTCCTTTACAGGGATAGAAAGTTCTGTCAAATGCCGAGAGAAGCAGTTGGTCCATGGCCCTCGCCTGCACATGGCCCTGGCCCCACAGCCCCTGGATCATTGCCTGAGGGGGAAACCGAAGCCATGTCCAATGCCCAAAGGAGCACACTCAAGTGGGAGAAGGAGGAGACGCTCGGCGAGCTTGCCACTGTAGCACCTGTCCTTTACACTAACATCAATTTCCCTAACCTCAAAGAGGAATTCCCAGGTTGGTACATGGCACTAAAGCTTTTTCCCCCAGTCCCTGAAGTACAAATGATTACTATGGAGCTTTGTTGTATTTTTCTACTCAATAGACTGGTCCACCAGAGTAAAGCAAATTGCAAAACTGTGGAGGAAAGCTAGTTCACAAGACAGGGCCCCATATGTGGTAAGATCATTAGATTTAACATATCCAGTCTCTGAACACACCATGAACAAAGTGTAAGCCCTATGTCACTTTTAGTTCCACATTAACACACTTCTGTAATTCATTGGGCCTCTTGCCAGTACAATTTGAAATCTGGCCATTTAGAGATGAGCTAATTAATATTGGCCGCCATTCTCATTTCACAGTGGCCGAAGTAATGAGGTTCAAGAGTTTGAAGTGACCAAAGCTTGAGTTAAAAATATATACCTAGCATTAGTGAGACTAAAATTGTCTTTGTTTCAAATATTGCTTGACTATTGACTTCACTACAGAACCAAATAAAAATAAAAAATAAAAAGAAACATTTGAAGTAATTATGATCGCTGTATTGATAACATTGCTGGCGTTAAAGTTACCTAGGTTTTCTGCCATCTGTCTATATGCGATTTGTCTTGATAATTTGTATCGATGTGCCTTTCAGCAAAAGGCAAGAGATAACCGAGCCGCCCTGCGCATCAACAAAGTCCAGATGTCCAATGAGACAGTGAAGAGGCACCATCCACAGCATCCACAGCCCCCTGAGGTGTTTGATCCCAACATACCACTAGACACAGAACTGCTGTTTAAAGACCCTTTGAAACCAAAAGAGTCAGAGCATGAACAAGAGTGGAAGTTTAGACAGGTAAGAGGGTATACAATTAAGTCAGGGCAGCAGCAGGTCCACTTAATATTAAGACATCTAAGAGGTGGTTTAGTAAAAGCTCCCAAAACAACTGCATTATCCCTCCGCATTAACCCTGATGACATTGGTGGTTAGTAGGCCCAGTTCACTTTTTTTTGCATGAGACTAGCAAATGGCATTTGTTGCCTACAACATATTGTCTCATGCCGAATATTTTGTTTTGGTTTTCCAACAGCAAATGAGGCAGAAAAGCAAACAGCAAGCCAAAATCGAAGCTACTCAGAAACTGGAGCAAGTTAAGAACGAGCAACTGCAACAGCAACAGCAGCTGCAACAGACCAACATGCAGACTGAGGGAGATGGCAACAACAGCGGGAACCAGAGCCCAGCCTCACTACCTAGTAATGGAAGCACATCCCCAATGCAACAGCTAAATGCTAAAGACAGCTTTGCGAGGCCACAGTTACCAGGGACACCAACATCGTGTCCTTCCGATGATGTGTTCTTACGACCCCCTCCTCCTCCTCCATCTGGCTCATCTTCCCAGCCTCAGTCCCCACAGGTTTTCTCACCGGGCTCCTCTGGATCCAGACCTTCATCTCCATGGGACCCATATGGCAAGATGGTAGGGACTCCAAGACCACCAACTCTCGGGCCAAATGCCTGTCGTAGAACGCCCATGGAATCTGGTAAATCTCCCACGTCCTTGATGGAACAGCAGGACCGAGGAAGGCCTTCCCCTGCCCATGATACCTTTGGCTCGCCAACATCCATTAGCAGTGATCCTTATGCCAAACCTCCCGACACTCCAAGGCCATCTGGAGAAATTGACCCCTTTCTGAAGCCCATGGGGCCACCCAGGTCCAGCCACGCTGCTCAGGGAAGACCCCCAATGGGCTCACCAGGCAGAGAACCATACTCTAGGCCCATGATAAGAAATGAAGCTTATCAACGTATGGCTCAGAACAGGATGATATTGTCTGACCCTTACTCAAGACCTCTACTGACACCGATCCCTGGAAGCAATGAGTCTGGCTCTGTACCACTATTCAAGACACCAATGCCCCCGCCACAGGCTCATGAAGCCTTATACCGAGTAGGTCAACATCCTGCAGACAGGTTCTCCCAGAATCAACAGGCTGACCCCTATGCACAGCCCCCGCACACCCCAAGACCATCTGGAAATGACAACTTTACCAGTCCGCCTCGTATGGGGCAACATCAACCTCAAGCACACTCGTTTAGTCAGCACGGACAAATTGTGCAAATGTCTAGAAATCCTTATTCCCACGCACCTTCCACGCCAAGGCCGGATCACTTCACATACGACCCGTTTTCCCAGCCTGCAGGTAATCCTCGACCCGAACCTAATGCTCAACCTCGTCCATTTTTTGAGCCTTATGCTAGACCTCCTGGCACCCCACGTCCTCACGACAACTATAATCAACCATCAAACACCCCGAGCCCATCTTCGGATCCTTACCCGCATGCTCCCACCACCCCTCACCCCAGTGGAATGAACCAGTTCCTTCATCAGTCACACCCTGCCCAGAGGATGTCACCTTCCCACTCTGTGGACCCTTATGCTCAGCCACCAGGTACACCCCGACCTGTTGCTTTGGAGAGGTTTCCCAAGTCACCAGGTACCGGTCGAGGGCCAGTTGAGGCCTTTACTAGTGCGTCTGGGTCATCAAGACCAGGGAGTAATGACATGTTTTCCCAGCCTGGGAACCCCCGCACAATGATAAATGACCCCTACGCCCAGTCTCCAGCGACCCTGCATCCTGCGCCTGATGGAGTCAATAGACAAGGATTAAGGCAAGGATCTATGGGAACTCAGGACCCATTCTCTGCCCCTCAAGGCAGGCTTCAGGAAAATTTCCCTCATCCAGGCTCACAAACACCCAAACATCCATGTGTACCAGATGATGGATTTACCCGGTCACCCTCCAGGAGACACAGTCAGACGCCTGGTCATGACCCTTTTGAACAAGCCCCTCTAACCCCTCGTCCACAGTCAGAGAAGATGGAAGTTAAAGATCAGTCAAGTCTGGGTAACAATACAATTCTCCCTCAAGACCCAAGCCAGCTGCCTAACAACCCCCAAATGCCTATTGTGTCCTCTGACGCTCAGGTTGCTATGGCTGAAAATGAAGAAAGACTCAGACAGGTACATAATTATATTATTATATTCTACTGTCTTTTCTTGTGCACTATTGAGAAGTTTGCTTTATTTCGTCTGGTATCAGTACTGGGAATATTCAAATTTCCTGTCAGATGTTAGTCTCCCGAATTTGACTTTATTAGAACAATTTTAGTCAACATCTTGCCTTCACTGCTGATAGACATGGTGTAGAAGCCCCAAAAGGAAGCAATCTTTGATATAGCATTGATTGTGGCTGAACGATTAATCCAATTCAAACTGACATCGTGATATACTGGAGATTAATGTAATTTTTTAATCGTAAAGGCAGCAAATTAAAGAAAGCAAACAAACAAACAAACAAACAAAATAGGGCCCTAACATAGCCAAAAGAACAAGCTTCTCGTGTGACCATTTCACTTTTGCCTCTCACTCATACACACTTCTGCACTCTTCCTCCCCTTCCTCACGTCCGCTCATCCAATCACATCCCCCAGACTACTCATCCAATCACAAAGCATTTTCACACAGTCATGCTACCTTCAGTCGCTCTTCACGCTGAGACAAAAAAACCACAACACTCCAACAAAACAATAGTAACTAAACGAAAGTTTGTGCTACAGTATCGTTGAAAATGGCCTAGGCAGAACCGAGAGAGGACACAGAGATCCGACTTTAGGAATTGTACTTCGATTGTCTGGTTCTATTTAATATTAAGTTAAGACAATGCGACACAAAGTAAGAAACAGTCTTGACAAACAATAACATGTAGAGCAACACAACAAACTTGATCCAGCATCTAAAAAGAACCATATGACAACTACATGGCTAAAAAAAAGAAAAAGAAAAAAATGACCATCTGTTAGTCAGGTGGGCAAAATACGACCGTCATATTTGAGACTATATCTCTATATTACTTTAGTATGTGTGATGTTAGTGACTGCAGATCAGTAGGCTTTTATATTTTTGTTTATAAATGTATTATTTATAGACTGGATAAGTTCATTGCTGAAGTAGTGCAGCTCATTTTTACATGTTTCATGAAACATGAAAAGTTGAAGTGATAAAGCCACAGAATTGTTTGCATTGTTGTTGTAATCTGATATTTATACTTAATTCTACGCCACATTTGTTTGGTAGAATTTTGTTGTTGTGAAAGCTTACAAAACTGCAAGTCAAAGTGTTTATTAAATTTCCAACTGTAATTGAAGTAGATAAACTTTCATATTAATTCATGGTTCATTTTCCTTTATCTTGGCATAAGCCTAACCTATCAGACCAAACAATTTATGTAAAATAAATCTGTTTATTGTAATACAACTCAATTTATTGCTTGTGATTGTAAGGAATTTGTAATTACATGTTGACGTTTTACATAGGCTGTCATTACAGACTTGGAGATACAATGACAGTTCTGTTCTTCTTTTATAGTCTCACAAATGTTTTTTGTACATCTATCAAACCTTTGTTTATAACACTTTCCATTTTTCAGCGGCAACGCATTCGAGAACTAATCCTGAAGCAGCAGCAACAAAGGAGTGCCATTCGACAAGAGCGGGGCCCTCAAGATGGTCCTGGCAATTTGGCTCCTAGAACACCACGGCCGTGGCCCCAGGAAGACCCTGGACAACAGGGGGATATGTTCAATCGACCTCCTCCACCTTATCCTGGACAAGGACCCATAAGAGGGCTAATGAGGTTTCCTGGACCTTTTCCAGCAGGACATGAAGGACAAATGCCCCAGGGCCCACACCTCGGAGATCCTAATTTGACACACCAGGGGCCAAGGTTTGTTTAGCTTTGATTTTTACCCTTTACATAGTTTTATCTTGCAATTGATGGAAATTTTCCAATATTCTGCCTCTGTACTCACATGTTCTTATCCTATTGTAGGTTTTCATTTACATCTGGTGCTCTAGGACCCCATTCAGCCCAAGAACCGTTTCCACGTGGACAACATCCAGTGCAGAATGTTCCTCCTCAGATGAGACGATCCATGTCTGCCGAAATGGCAAAGGCAGTTGGCGGTAATCCTATGGCTCTGCACCAGCACTTTCCACCACGCGGTATGCCAGTACAACAGCATAACATTATGGGCCAGCCCTTCATCGAACTGCGTTACAGAGCAGCGGAAAACAGGCCACGCGTGGCATTTCCACCAGTTGGTATGCAAGGAAGCAACATGGATCCCAACATCCAAGCTCAAAGGCCACAAGGCTTGCCAGAGATGCCAGAAAACAGATTTCCATTAATTCAGGGGCCCAGGATGTTGGAACCAATGGCCAGCCAGACTGGCCATGCACCCCTTTCCGCCAGCATGGACAATCTTCATCAGCAATCCCAAATGTCATCGAACAACTCACTCAAACAATCTCCTTTGATGAGATCCATGAGCCAGCCTGCTCCAAATGAGGCCCAGAACATGTCTGCATCCATCATCCTGTCTGCTCCCCCTACTGGCCAGAATGATACTGTGGCTGCCAGCGACACTGGAGAGGAGAAACTGGATACAGAGGAATCTGCAGTTAAAGATCTCGAAGATGTAGAAGTGAAAGACTTGGTGGATGCTGACTTAGAAAACCTTAATTTGGATACTGAAGATGGCAAAGACCTAGACCTTGAGACAAATGACCTACATCTTGATGACTTTCTGACATCTGGAAAATTTGACATCATTGCTTATACAGACCCTGATCTTGATGACATCAAAAAAGACATGTTCAACGAGGAACTGGATCTCAGTGATCCTATGGATGACAGTGCTGACACTGCTGTGATGACCAAAAACTTGGACCCCACTCAAAGCGAAGCCTCATCCAGTTCAGCAACTGCACTAGAGAAGACAGACGCTACAGGTGATAAATCATCAAACGAGGTCAAACGCGACTCTCCTGGGAGTCAGGATTCTGCTCCTTTAGCACATGGGAGAGAAATTAAAACGGAGGTCAACGACTGTCAGAAATCCCCAGAGGTCGCTGGGAACTCCATGGAATCAAACCAGCAAGGAGCCCTCTCTGAATCCACCCCTGTGCTGTCCAGTTTACTCATTAAGCAGCAGCCTGAAGAGCAGTCGTTAAACCCAATGGTTGAAGATGTCACTCAAGGCAGTAACCTCCTGCCCCAGCAGAACCTAGGCACTGAGAGTGAGCATACAGACGCTCTTCCTGTGAGTCAGACAATACCCAGCACCACTGTTGCTGGAGAGTCTTCGATGACGGACTTTGGAGAAGACCACCAGGTGGAGCAACAGGTTTTGAACCAGACCTTGATTCAGCATGGCCAACACCGTCCACTTCTACTGGAGGAACAGCCCCTCCTATTGCAAGACCTCTTAGATCAGGAGAAGCAAGAGCAACAGCAGCAAAGACAGATGCAGGCCATGATACGACAGCGTTCCAGTGACTCTTTCTTCCCCAACATTGGTATTTTTTTCTTATGGGTACATCTCAATAAATTTGAATAATTATCATAGAAAAGTCCATTTATTTACAGTAGTTGTACAGTTCATTAAAAAAACTATACAGATTCATTAAACACCTAGGAAAATCCTTTCAAATGGTCAATTCGTACCTTACTTCCATATTAAAATTATTTGGATTGTTAATGTAATATTCTTTTATATTATTTCTTGATGGTGAATTGTGAGTTTTCGTTAGCTGTAAGCTATAATCATCAATCAAATTTATTGAGATGCACATGCAGAGGTCTACAGTAAATAATTAAATGTTAAACAATCAATTTGCAATTGTTATCATTTGTCATTGTCAAGATTTCGACGCGATTACTGACCCAATCATGAAAGCCAAGATGGTCGCCCTGAAAGGCATCAACAAAGTCATGGTTCAAAACAACATTGGAATGGCTCCAGTGGTTATGACCAGGTAATTTTAATTGTTGGTTTTCATTTCTGTACTGCACTTTGTGTTGCATTTTTATGTATGAAAAACGCTATGTATATACACTTGATTTGAAATTTTATGTTGGCCGATTGGCCTGAACCACTTTACTGTGATGGAGTTTATTTTATTTATTTTTAAGAAACAATAGGTTATTTAGGTTATACACCAGTGGTTATTTTTTTTGTTTATCTCACAGGTTACCACCTGGCCCCGTAACACCTTCTCCTGAAAGCGCAACACTCCCCCCGCAAGTTGTAGGACAGGTAATATTACCCTATGATTGGTTGTTTAAAAAAAAAAAATGCCAGCTGTTAGATGGAAGAAACTATTTACTGTACTATCAAACATGTCTACTTCCACCAGGATGGCAGATTGACACAAGTACCACGACCGAATCCTCCTAATTTTGGACCGGGATTTGTTAGTAAGTTTCCCCAAAAATATATTTGCATTAGTAACATTTGATTTGCAGGTTTGTTAGGCTTATATTTAGTTTTACCCTCTTATTCTGCCAAGCTTGCTAACAAAAGATACCCGTCTTCTTTCAGACAATGCTCAAAGGGCACAGTATGAGGAGTGGCTGCAGGAGACTCAGCAACTTCTTCAAATGCAGCAGAAGTTTCTAGAGGAGAAGATCGGAGCTCATAGGAAGTCAAAGAAAGCTTTGTCTGCCAAGCAAAGAACGGCAAAGAAGGCAGGGAGAGAGTTCCCAGAGGAGGATGCTGAGCAGCTCAAGCATGTCACAGAGCAGCAGGGCGTAGTGCAGAAACAACTAGAACAGGTAAAGAAGAGTTGGACCGGTGTCGTTCCTCCACTGAATGTTTGACTCACCCTCACGTTTCAAAATGCTTTCCCCTAAACAGACCTGCACAAAAAGAACTCCTCAATAGCTTAAGAAGCTGCTGAAATTTAATGCACAGTTCATTCTAATAGAGTATATTAAATATGTAACAAATTACTATTAATTACTGGAATACTGGGGGGCCTGAGTTTACGAGATTCCCAACATGATGTTTCGAGGTTACGAATGACGTGCAATTTACTAGTTTGTGCAGCAGCGTGTGAATGTCATCCAGCACAAGCAGATACTCTGTTACTGCCGTAGTTATTATTTTGCATTTGATTGTCTTGTATTTAGGGTCCAGTAGTATTTTTAATACAAATTAACGATTATGAATTTACTACTGTGTTGGTGATAGATTATGGCAACCCTCACACATTCGCCGTTTGGCAATTGCAAATTCATCCGTCTCTGGATTTTTTTTTTATTTTCGTAAGCCTCTAGAAAATCCCGGCTGGTTGCGGTTTTCTATGATGTGGTAAAAAAAATGTTTTTGTGTGTGCAGTACTGCATTTTTAAGAATGCAGCAATCCTTAAAGATGTTTGTAAGTGTATGAAATTCTAATAGTGTTTAAGGATCATAGTTTGTGGTATATTTGTGGTCTAAACTATTAATATAGGCAATTATAACTTTACCCCTCATCACAAATTATATAACCTTTGGGGGGAGGGGGTCAATTATTTGCGTATTCTCTAATCGCAGCCTGGTTCGGTCCTAAACCCTACGAACTGTATTTCAACTTGACGAATTTGGGTTTGTTTTGGCCGTAGGAACGGGACTCGGTCGTAAACCAAGGACCCCCTGTATATTTATATTAAGAATAGCTAAATAATTTGTTTCAAATTTTAAAGCATTTGTAACTTGTAGTTTTTTCTTTTTTTTTTTCTTCTTCTTAAATGCATCTTTATGCCAGCTGCTGTTTACTTTTGAAGGTATACATTATTTAAAAAATAAACTTACATGGGGTCCTTTGTTTACGACTGCGTTTATGCGTTAACCTAAACTAACACCGTAGTAAAGTCCTAATTATAGTAAATATTTGTATGAAAAACACTTGTAGGCAATAAATATAAAACAATCAAATGAAAAACAGTAGGTGGTCACTGAATGTGCCTTTTTGTGCTATTTTAGATCCGCAAGCAACAAAAGGAGCATGCTGAACTCATCGAAGAATACCGAGTGAAACAGCAACAAAACAACATGACACCCTTAATGCCTGGGATGCATTCAGTGCCGGGTCCTGCTGGCCTCATTCCCGGTGGACCACCAATGGTCCAGCCTCAGATGAACCCTGTGATGCAAATGCCACTTCATTCTGGGCCGCCAAAAGCCCCTCCACGAATGCCCAATCCACCACCGGGCTGGCACCCTGGCACTCCTGATCCCATGGGAGGACCTGGAATGCCACCTATAATGCCCCCGCAGATACATGCAGGAAACCCAGTGCAGCCTCATCAGATGCCGATGACTAACATGCTTCAACACTCACAAGTACCAGTGGAGCCCCAATTGGCAGCAACTCCTCAAGGGGCTGTTAAACCCATACAGGGGGGTGGTGTGAAATTTGATGATAACAATCCATTCAGTGAGGGCTTCCAGGAGCGGGAGAGGCGGGAGAGGCTCCGGGAACAACAGGAGAGACAGCGGGTACAGCTTATGCAGGAAGTTGAACGGCAGAGAGCCCTGAAACACCGCATGGAAATTGAGCAGCAAGGTATGATTGGGCCAGATGGGAACATAGCGCCGCTCGCACAGATGCCGTTTTTTAACTCTGAGCTACCACAGGAGTTCATGCAGCCCCAGAGGCTTCCTGTACAACAGCAGCAACAACACACACCAGTGTTTCCCCAGCAGCAAGGCATGTGCTCATCAGCTGGCACATTTATGCAAGGTGAACGGAGGCCCATGATGGGGAACGGGATGATACCGCCAGAAATGGGGTCCGGTTTTGGGCCAGATAAACTCTGCCTACCAGCGTCCAACTTTCCACAGGGTCAGCCCAGACCTCGTCAGTTCAGTGGACCCGGGATGATGCTTCCGATGCCAGGCGAAGGTCCGCCATTTGCAAATGACTCAGCTACACCTCTTCCATCGAACTTCCCAGGCTCAGGGCAATCTTTAATCCAACTGTACTCCAACATCATACCAGACGAGAAAGGAAAAAAGAAAAGAACCCGTAAAAAGAAAAAAGATGACGACGCAGATTCAATCAAAACTCCTTCAACGCCACACTCGGACCTCACTGCTCCATTGACGCCGTGCGTCTCGGATACTTCTTCGACGCCAACCAGGACCCCTCATCTGTTTGGAGAACAAGACCTGTCAAGATCCCCGCTTGGATGTTCTACTCCGAGTCACTCTGAGCTAGAGAGGCAACTCTCTGTAGGACAAGCCGGACCGTTGCTGGACGCGACGAGGGCACAGGCTCAGGAGCACGAGAGGATCCTCAGCAACATCAAGTTGGAGCAGACCGACGCCAGCGAGTGTCACGGGTCAAGAGAAGGCCCGGTGGGCGCCGAGATGAGCTCTGTGAAGGAGGAGGGCGGCAAAGGGAGCAGGTCTCCCTTCCCTGCCGGGCAGAGTCCAAACAAGGGTGAAGCTGGCAACGAGCTACTTAAGCACCTACTGAAGAACAAGAGTGCGACTCCACCCGAATTCTCCCAGCAGCAGTCGATGGAGAGCCTACGATCGGAGGAGGAGGAACCTGCGGACTCCAAAGCCCTGCTCAGGCAAAGCTCTGTGGACAGCAATGGGGTCAGTCATTTTATTCATTTGTGTCTCGTGGTTCGAGAGCACTTAAGGAGTGGGCAGTGTAGTGAGGCAAACGGCAACCAAAGCAGGCTACACACATACTGACAATCGGGCGTAATATGAGCATTTTACCTCACTTCCGTTCAAAGCCAGCAAAGGCCTGATTGACGGATGCTTCTAAAACATTATCCTGACAGATTATTCTCTGGCTTGGGTCTGCTTAGAAAATTTAATGATCACAACTGTGGTCAGCACGAGTTTGGCCGAACCATGGACTCAGTCGTTATGAAGTGAAACGGGACAATAGCCAAATAGAAAGGGAGGGGCCTGAATCTCATTCTGTTGCTGGACACAAATAGAGGAACAACTGGCTGTGTTAAGAGTTTGTGTCACGTCTCAAGAGTCATTCACCACGATAAAAAAGGCGGGAAGAGTAGGGTAAGGTATTTACCAGATATCAGTTTGTATTTCTTCTTC
Organism: Phycodurus eques; assembly: GCF_024500275.1. NCBI lineage: Eukaryota > Metazoa > Chordata > Actinopteri > Syngnathiformes > Syngnathidae > Phycodurus > Phycodurus eques. The sequence goes on along the minus strand of NC_084537.1, from coordinate 24,027,475 downwards.
TGCTGTTACTACTACATTGTATTTTCCGTCAGTCTGGATCACTGATGCCAGTAAAGCGTTACTTCCAAAAATCGCCATTTTGAGTAACATGCAAAGTAACTCGTTACTTACCCCGGGAAAGTAATTAGACTACAGTTACTTCTTCAAACAAACAATAGTTACTTTTGCATCATCGATGTCTCTCAGCAGATACAAATTTGTAGCTGGTGATTCGAACAAAGAGCAGTCCAGTAGTGTATTAAACACTCTTTTTTTCAATAGATAGGAGAAAGCGATTGGGAAGTGATTGTTTATTATACAATGCACAGTGACGGTGCAGTACCATAAAAGTGCAAAGAAATGCATGATTTCACTGTCCCCACACTATTGTTGTTGGACTTGCAATACTTAACTTAAATAATATTTACAATGAAAAGTGAGAACTCTCAACTTGGTCTGAAGTCCGGACTGTGAGCTGGTTGAACGCGCTGCACGGCTGACGTAGTAAGAAAAAAAGGTTTTCTGGCTCTTCGGATCAAAATTACTGTGGTCGGCGCAATGGTGTGCGTGCGTGTGTGCGTCACTCACATTTATGTAAACTCACGCACAAAGGCACGCACACACACAGTTGCCTTCATGGACCACAATCGGTAGTGTACTGAGAATGGTGTGCTTGTGTTGGCATGTCAGGTCTGCACTACTTTGCTGATTTAATGTGGCTTCAACTACACTAATATTTAAGTTATTGGTTTATGTTGATGATGACATTCTGTAACTCGTGTGGCATACATTACCAAGTAATGGGTACAGTTAAGCTAATGCTTTTTTTGTACTGTGGGTAAGTGATATTGCTGCCACTTGGCAGCTGCTGAAAGTAACTAAAAAGTTACTTTTTTTTCTAACTTAGTTACTTTTGAAATCAAGTAATCAGTTAAGTAACAAAGTTCATTTTTCAAGGTAACTGTGGCAACACTGGTCTGGATACACCATGTTGCCGCTCACAGTTTAGTCTTTGGACTACAACAGACATCTTTATGTGTGTGTGTGTGTGTGTGTGTGTGTTGGTCATATCAAGTACACTCACTACACATTAGCAATACGAACACACATGACGATTTCTTTTTTTTCCTGGTCATGTGTGTGGTGTCTCACATCTTAACAACCATTGTATGTGGTCTTGTTGTATTTAGTCTTGAAGTTGTGTGCTGACTCATAGGATAATTGTAATGAGTCACACAAGTCTATTTTTGAATGACTCACTTGAAAACGCATATCTTGAAGTGAGTTACTTGGCTACTTCAAAGAATATGAACGTTTGTGTTATGTGACATCTTTTTTGTCCTCAGGTGTATTCTGATGGCACCCTGGACTTTCAAAGGCATCTCTTCAATGAACAGGAGAAGAAGAAAGGAAGGAACAAAAGAACCCCAAAAGGAGGCGAGAAACCTCCCTCTCGCTACAAGAAAAGGAAGAAGGAAGGCGATGAAAGGCAACTAATGCACTCTGGCCCTGACCCAGTGATGACCCAAATAAAACAGGTAAGACTGATCAATTGATGATTTGACCATATTAACGTTGGCTCGATACCAGCGTTTCTATTACATATAATGTAGAATGATAACTAACTAACTAATGTAACTTAGAGGTTTGGGAAGAATTCTTTTTTTTTTTTTTTGTCTCTCTCTCTCTCTCTCTCTCTAAATGGTAATCTGCAGCTGAAGGCTACAAATGGCTACATGGTGAATTGTTAACTAATTGCGTCCCACACTAACGGTTCTATTCCCGCTGCTTACACTGTATTATTATTATTATTATTATTATTGTTCAGACGCATTCATGTTATAGCAAGAAGTTGTCAATTTTGGTTTGAAGTTGCCTTTTTGGCCAAATTCCAGGGCTTTGAGCATCTACGAGGTAACTCGCTCAAATGAGCACCAACCAAGTAGCAAGTATGTTAGACACATGGGCAACTCCAAATTGCAAAGCCCATCTGATGTGGGCAGAGCGTGGCGTCAGTTTGATGCTTCGCCATGAAAAAGAGTGCGAGGGCTGGTTCATAGCTGCTTGCAGTTTTAATTTTATTATCTGTGAATTTGCAAGCGTACTGTTTTGCAGTTTTATCCTTAATTTCTCAGTGAGCCCAGTGAGCTGGCTCAAATTTGGTTATTTAAAAAAAAAAAGTGAATTACATAAAAACTAATAACTGAAATTGAAGGCATATTATGCATTGAAGTTATGGTGGTCTAATACATTTGTTAAGCACCTATGTGTAATTGTGTGATCTTCAGTAAGTTACATAAGCAAAGTTTTGAACCACAGAGGATGTATAATGAGTTAATTTTTGTGCACATTGTTACATAGATGGTTTAATACCCTATCTTCATTCTGTATTTCCACAGCAGCTCTCTCTGCTGCCTCTCATGGAGCCACTGATCGGGGTCAACTTTGCCCACTTTGCTCCCTACGGCAGTGGTCAGTTAAATGGAGAGAACCTCTTGTCAGGCACCTTTGGCAGTGCCTCACTAGATGGCGTCTCTGACTATTACTCCCAGCTGGCCTACAAGGTGAGATTTGCTTACATTCATGATGTCCTTGGACTGTTTCCATTAGAATTATGAACTTACCGGGACTCGACTGTTTCCTAAAGCAGAGTAACCTGAGCAACCCACCAACACCTCCAGCATCTCTTCCTCCCACCCCGCCACCTGTGAATCGTCAGAAAATGATCAATGGCTTTGCTACAACAGAAGAACTGGCCAGCAAAGCAGCTGCCATGGGTAAAATAGAAGTTTACTGTACACTGGGTCCTTGGTTTGTCATTTTGAGGTTATAAATGGGGCCTGGCATAAGAACGCGTAGTCATGTGGCACAAAAAGGCATGACAATTACTGCTGTACATACTGTTTCCCATTTGATTATTATTATTTATTTTTTTAGATGTATGGCCCAGAGGTGTTTTTCATATGAATATTTACTGTAATTATGACATTTTGCGGTGAGGAATAGGAGAACAATGAACTAGTTAGCACAGCAGCGCGATAATGACTGTGTGCTCTTCTAAACGCAGTGTCCAAAGGCCTTGTTCCGAAGCCGCTACACGTCCCGTTTAGGACTGAGGAAGATCTGCTAGCTCGGGCCATTGCTCAGGGACCCAAAACAGTGGATGTTCCCGCATCCCTTCCGACTCCTCCCCACAACAACCAGGAAGAACTGAGGTATCCGATACACACAATACATTCATACAGTTCTTGGTATACACTATTAACTGCATGGATTTTACTGTATTTTTCCCTGCAATGCATCAGTAACAGAGGACAGGAGCTTTGCAAGGCAAGGGACACACCTGACAGTTTTGTTCCATCCTCGTCCCCTGAGAGCGTGGTTGGCATGGAAATCAGTCGTTATCCAGACCTGTCATTGGTGAAGCAAGAGCCACCATCCCCCTGCGTCTCCCCTGTGCTCCCCATGCTTCCTGCGCCGGATGGGAAAGGTATGTACATGTTGAGACACCCATATTAGAATACTGATTCTTGCAGTGTTTTTATTGATGTGAAATAAACATTTTGCAATTTTCCCCTTAAGGATCAGAAGTCAAATTGCAACATATTAAGGCTGAGCCTTCGGGAGCATTCTTTGGACCCCCGTTTGGTCCCATGTCTAACGATTCCAAACCAGGGCTGGTTTCTGTAGCTATCACATTGAGACCAGCTGCAGCAGAAGTAAGAGTATTTCAGTTCAGTGAAGATTTATTTAAATTTGTCAAAAACCTTTAGTGGATGATGGTTTTGTGCGTAGTGGAATCGGATGTCACACTAATTACATAGCTGATCGCCTCCTAAAAATATCACCCCATGAGTGTTATTAACGCAGTCTTTTTTTTTTTTTTCCATGCTTCAGAACATCACTGGAGTGGTGGCAGCCATTTCAGAGCTGCTTTGTGTGAAGATCCCCAGCAGCTATGAGGTCAGCAGCACCCCAGACCGTGGGCCCATATCTATGCTCACTTGTCCACGTGGGGAGCTTCGCCCACCCATGCTTTTCCATGGACAGGGAGACAACATAGGCCTTCATGGTCGTCCGGGACAGATGATCAGGCCTGGCGCTGCAATGGGAATGATGCAACAGCAGGCACATAATTTCCGCTTCCATCCCAGCAGCCCAGGTGAGGAAATCACCCTAACACTGAAGAGCAGATTATTTGGAAAATGGGCTACATCTTAACCATTTTTTTTTTTTTTTTCGGGTTTTTTTTTTTAATGTGAGAAACCACACATCAGGAAAAATCGACACGCGTGTTCTTACTTGGGATGCACTGAAAACGTGTTCACCGAGACTATTCGGCCAGAAATGGCCCAAATGTGCACTTTCCGTTTTCAGCCGAAACATGGCCGAAAGAGGATGTTGTGATGATGCAAGCGAAAACCTGCGGTTGTGTGTACTATATTGTTAAAAAAATAATAATAATAAATTAAAAAAATAAAAAAAAACAGCGCCCCAGGTACCTACAATCTTCGGCTGGCTAGCTACGATGCGGAGCAGTGAAGGCGAAAGTACGCTTCATGTCTGTCAACACAGCATAAGTCACTAATCATCGCCTTCATGGCAGCGAATAAGATACACTTCTGACAAGTATTGTTATTACGAAGGGAGGATGAGGAGTAATTAACAGGAGAACGACAGAGAAGCAATGCTAATTGCTAAGCTATCATGACATGGAGAAGCCAAACACCCCAAAACATTATTGGGTAATATAGTACATTTGTCTGGCTTGAACCACATTATAGCAGAGAGTAACCAAGTGTGAACAGCAAAATAGAAGTCGAATTGTGTTTGGAGAGAAAAATATACACAGCGACAGGGTGCCGTCTGAAAATGAAAATGAATTGGTAAGTCACCTGAAAACGGGAGTGAAAAGTAGGGGTGTCCTGGTCCGAAATTTGATATCGAAGATTGGTTCGATATATGCAAAAAAACAAGTATTGGATTATATCGGGCTGGATCTAAAAATCTCAGACATTAGGGCTCTTAAACAAGCAGTCCATTCCAGGCTCCGCTTCAGCACTTCTATCCAGCAGTAGACCACCAGGGCACGCAGTCTACTTGATCACAATAACCGGTTGCTAAGGTGCTAACAAAGTAGCAAGGAATAAGAGTGAATGTTGCTATCTTTGTCGTTTTATTGACACTCAGTCGATCTTCACTTTAAAACTATGTTCAAATACATTTACACTTAATTTGTTTTCACAAAAATTGCCAGCTCAAAGCTAACACGCACACACACAATGGGTAAATTTGTATTTTTTTCACCAGCAATGGTAGATAGAGGCCATCCAAAAATAGCATTTAAGAGAAAACATTTGTACAAGTGCATTGCACAAAATAGGAACCTAAACTACTGTCCGTGCATAAACCAGCCTATCCAATCTATCAGCAGTGTTATTTGTTTGTTTTCAAAATAGAGTGCTGAGTTTTAATTTTGACTTTTGATATACGACTTGATAGACTTGCTTTCTTTACTACGGTTCCAAATAGAATCAGTAAAGGCTAATTAATACATTGACAGATTTTTGACAATGTTAAGTTGAACTCATATACTTTGATTCAGGTTGCAACTGCATCCGCCATAACAAGGTTGATGCAATATTTTCATAAAATAACTAATATTGAAGCCATAATTAATGATTGTGATTTTTTTTAATGATGTTATGTGTATGTTGTGATTTTGAACTGTATGCAGAATTATTTTTTTCCTGTTACATAATATACTGCAATAACTGTCCTGTTGTAATGTTCTTGAAATTATTTCCAAAAGGTGGCACTTCAGACAAATTGTTCTGGAGGTGAATTTGTATAGGTTGGCAAGCTCTGCAGTCATAGCCATAAATGAAATTTAACTAATAATTGGCATAATAATTTCTTGCGTTTTTTGGCCTTGGTTTCGTCTAAGAATTTCATTTCAGTGCATCACTAGATTTTACTGCTCTTATACTGTGTAGTGTACTTCAGATGACCAACAAAGCACACCACACACAATCACCTTTTCAGATCAGTCCAGGGAAGAATAGTCACTCTTGACACACGAAACTCTGTCAGCAGAATTTTTTGAGACATCCGATAATGAGGTCTATCGGTGTGTGTGGGTACCCCGCTTAAGAGCCATAATGCTGCCTGCTTAATTGAAGTAGTCAAACGTTGTCATTATTTTGTTTTTGCTTTAGGCTCTGCCCTAGCTCGAGGACTTGACCAGAGAACTCCTGGCAGCCCTGGATGTAAACCTCAGTGGTGCTGCAACTGTAAAGTGGTGGTCCTGGGAAATGGAGTGCAGAAATCCATCAAAGAGCTCCCCTCTCACATAAAGGTACCATATATCATATATAAACCAACATTTGTATTTTAATACCCCAACTTTAGTCTTATAGCTAATGTGTAGTGATTTAAATAGTGTTTTTAGCCTCCTTTTACTTTTAACACGAGTCGAGCGCAATAATTCACTGATGTCGAGGTTTGATTTAATTCCCCTCTCAGATTCTAACTGTTTGGAGATATTTTTCTCACTAGGAATCTGTCAGCCGTTTCAAAGACGAGCTGGTCTTCTGCAGTCAGAACTGCTTCCTACTCTACTGCTCCTCACCAATGCAGTCCAGGTCATCTACGGAATCAAAGGTTTGTCATTAAATAGATAGACAGCAAACCGAGATCAAGAGTTCCAGTTTGGTTGTATTCTGTTACAGGCTGTTGCCACGTGTTCCACTGTTACGCGGAAGTCGAAAATGTTCCGTAGAGGATGAGACGAGATGCGGGTTATATTAACTTGAAGGTAGCCAGTGAGCAAGAAAGTAGCTACCACGCGCTTGGCCTCCAAGTACCATGGCATGTGATTGGCTGACATAAGATTTTGACTCTATTAACCAATCGCGGTAACGTTTGTTGATGGTCATTTTCCTCCGCGTAAAAAAAAGGAAAATAAAATAGCTCCCAGCCCGTCTGACTACGATGGGGGCAGCTCCGTGGCGAGCCAGCTGTGTTACCCACACTAGCTGCTAGTGTGCTGCTCCGAAAACCGGAAATGAATTAAGTTACTGCATATGCCAGCCAAGTGGAGGGGCCTCTTAAGATTCAAAGTATATTAATATATAGTGTATTAAATATTAATATCAGCAATGTTATTTGTTTGTTTGCACAGTAGAGTCCTGATGTATTTTTTAGATTGTAGTTTTTGTCAGAGATGTATTTGAAAAGCATTTGTGCTGGTACTACTATTTTTGCTCGAGTACAAATTAATACATACACAGTACACATTTACATCACTTTTCATACATAAGTACATATATTCACCAATTGAGCACCTACATGTATAAAAACACATACATGCCCACACATACAGTACACACGCACACCTTAAACCCACATTATCACAACCACCATGTACATGAATACATATTTAATAGCCTATGTACTCTGAGAGTGCTGGGCAATGATTTTGAGTTTTGCACAGTAAATGTTCTCCAAATTACATTCTTATTTTTCTTTTCCTTTCATCAATTAATTTTACTAAAGGACCATACGATGTGATATTTCTTGTCATTCTGTAAATGGTAAATGGACTGCACGTTTCTAGCGCTTTATCTACACCATCACAGTGCCCAAAGTGCTTTACAAAGCCTCACATTCATTGATTCATACACCAATGGGCGACTGGTGCCATGCAAGGCGCTGCCAGGGCAACTGGGAGCAAATTAGGGTTCGGTGTCTTGCCCAAGGACACTTTGACATGCGAACAGTTGGAGCCGGGTTTCGAACCGGTGACCCTTCTTAGGAATTTAGTGCCAACATATTCAAAGAGACAATATGAAGAAAATTGAAAAGAAAAATATAAATAACATAGTGGTGTTCTGTGAAAACTGTGAGTGTACAGGAGATGCAGTAAACCTTCCATGTGGTATCACAGTTGTCTTTTTTTTATTTTATTTTTTTACCCCCCCCCCCCCCCCTTTTCTCTCTCCAGGAATCATTGACCCATCTCGCCACCTCGGATCAGACAGAAATCTTCTGCAAAGCCCAGCACCAGTACAACAACAACATGTCCTCAATGGATGTTCATTGCCTAGCCCGGCTTGAGCCTAAACACTCTCCCCCATCCACGCCCCCAATCTCCTTCCCCATGGCTGGGGAGACAGCCAGGTCTGACGCCATCAAAGTGACGGTGAAGTTAAAGGCCCGGCCGAGGTCCCACGAGACCTGGCATCAGGTAAAGAGACAAAAGGGTCTTCGATGGAGAAAGTGGACCGTCCAGGTTGTGGTGCCTAGAGGAAACTCTCAGCTCCCAGATGAAGATAAGATTGATGATCTCCTGAAGAAACTCGGCGCCTCCTTACGACATCCCGTTTCGCTGCGGGACCACAGGCGGTGTTGTTTCTGCCACCAGTTCGGAGATGGAATCACTGACGGTCCCGCTCGCTTGCTTAATCTAGACCTGGATGCGTGGGTGCATCTCAACTGTGCCCTGTGGTCCACAGAGGTGTACGAGACGCAAGCTGGCGCCCTTATCAACGTGGAGCTCGCGCTGCGTCGTGGCCAAACAGTGCGCTGCGTCTACTGCCAGCAGACAGGCGCTACCAGCGGCTGCCACCGCTTACGTTGTACCAATGTCTACCATTTCACCTGTGCCCTGCAAGCTCACTGCACTTTCTTTAAGGACAAGACCATGCTGTGCCACGCCCACAGACCACGGGGCACGGCCGGACATGCTCTGGAGCACGAATTGCGCTGCTTCGCCGTCTTTCGACGCGTTTACGTCCAAAGAGACGAAATGCGCCAGATGGCAACGGCTGTGCAGCAACCCGAGTTGGGCTACACCTTTCGAATAGGTAGCTTGGTGCTACATGCCATCGGTCAACTCACGCCCACGCAAATGGCAGCTTTCCACTCCACGACTGCAATCTTTCCAGTCGGCTACGAGGCGTGTCGTATATACTGGAGCATGCGCCATGGCAACCGCCGTTGCCGCTATGTCTGTTCTGTCGAAGAAAAAGATGGACGACCTGAGTTTACCATCAGAGTCATTGAACAGGGCTACCAAGATATGGTCCTGACTGACATCTCAGCTAAAGGTTTGCCCTCAAAAGCCTGTCAAATTCCTTAAAGATATGTTTGAGCCACAGTGAGTGTTTTTTCTTAACATTTTACTGTTCTGATCTTCCTTGTATTAGGAGTGTGGGATAAGGTTCTGGGTCCTGTTGCAGAAAGAAGAACTGAATCGGGCACACTGAAGCTCTTCCCAGTTTATCTCAAAGGGGAGGACCTGTTTGGGCTCACGGCGTCTGCTGTTGCCAAGATCACGGAATCGGTTTGTCGGAGTTCAGACAGTGTTATCAAACTTGAATGCAGATTGTGACACAATCATGATTCAAGTGTTTTATTCTTATTTCAGCTCCCTGGAGTGGAAGCATGTGACAGGTACACATTCCGTTATGGACGCAACCCTCTCATGGAGCTGCCTCTCGTGTTCAATCTGGCTGGCAGTGCCAGGGCCCAGCCAAGAACCAGCTCTCCTCGCACCTCTCTGGTCATCAGGTAATATTTGGTGACAGTAGCATCACTATATGGGGGTCCTCTGTTTACGGCGGGGTTCCATTCCTATGACAGCGAAGTAACCTGAATTTGTCCTTAAGTCAGAATGCACTGGAGTCTGTCACTGACCTAATGCAGTAGTGAAGTCATCATACATGCAAATCAGTCTCCTTTTTGTGAAATTCGCCATTTTGAACTCAAAATAGGCCATTTACATGAATCGTATCGATCCAATGAATTTTTCCTGGGTGGGGGTCACCGTCATTAGAGGCTGTTTCGTACTCCTAGAATGCTCGCAGCTAGAGCCATTCCACACATCCACTATCCACACACAGATGTAATTTCTGAATACTACTCCGCGGCGGACTAATATGCGAGCGCCTCGGCATGAGGTTCCACCTGTGCGCTCAGGACCTGCTTTGGATAAGTCACAGGAGTTGACGAGACCAGAGAAAACACTTCCGCCTCTTCAGCTGGTAAGAAGTAACGGTACTTTTACTCCGTTACAGTGATCTAAATGTCGCTCGCTACTTTTATTTATCAACTATTTCGTGCGCAAGACTACGACTTTGATTTGTTGCGCTAGTATTTTCGTGGTGAGGTGCTGCGGGTCGTGGCCCTGGTTGTGGAAGCACACGTAACATCGGCGACAAGAGTTGATCCGCTAGTACATCTTGATTTACCGATAATTAGGAAACGCGGCTACAATTATCAAATTAGTTTACGGCTGTTAATGTTAAATGTATTAAGTGATGGAGCGATGGTAGGGATTGTGTCACAACATAGAATGAACTAACTTCAAATTCAGAAATGGACAATAAAACAGAAAAATATTGTACTTAATATTTTCCTGGCGGATGCATTTGGGATTAATTAGCCTTTGAAGTTGGTAATAGTAAAAATGAAGTGAAACAGACAATGATTTTAGTCAATTATTTTCTAGAATGAGAGTGCTAAAAGAGGAGGATGCGATTCATGTGGCAGGCATCAGATACAGATGGTGATGGGCCTGGCTCAAGTTTGAGGCCAAAACAAAAAACCATAGAAATGTGGCTAATTTAATTTTAATTTTAAATGTATACATCCACATGTACTTGAGCGGTGTAATTGTTTTTCCTGTGTGAAGAATTTTTTTTGTGCCTGATTGTACTCTTCAGAGTCTTCCAGATTGCTTAATTTATGTTAAAATAAAATAAAAATTATCTGCGCAGGCCCGGCAGATCCCCCCCCAGTCCCCACCCTACAGTGTTTTTTTTTTTGGGCACCTTTTTCATGCCTTTGGTCTTTGCATGTCTGAATAATTACAGTAAATATTTTTATGAAAAAGACTTCTATAGATAAATATAAAATAAATGATCTTAAGTCAGAATGCACTGGAGTCTGTCACTGACCTAATGTATGCTAATGCAGCAGTGAAGTCATAATTACAGTAAATATTTCTATGATAAATATAAAATAAATGAACACCAAGTACGGTGGTAACTGTGGGTCCCTTTTTGTGCAACGTGACCACATAAGCGGTGTGCATTATTATTGTTATTATGCTGCTCAAATTAGTTACTGTTATACAGAGAGGCCCCTCTGTATTTTATATTTTCATATTATTTATTAATATCCGTTGCCTTAAAGGGCGCAGGCGGTATCCGGTGGCAGTGCCAGGTCTAACCAGAATGTGGCCCAAGGAGAAGGTGGCGCACCTCACAGCAAGCCCCCAGTAGTGCACCCCAGATCATCGCAGTACCGCTGGATGAAAAGCGAGTGGAGAGCCAATGTCTACCTAGCCCGCTCTCGCATACAAGTGAGTTTCAAAACTACTGTGCTTTAAATAGTCTAAAACGCTTCTCATCCGTTTTGGTTGAATTGTCTGGAACTTTGTGTTGGATGAACCTGTAATCTTAAGTAATAATGTGTTGCAATTCATCCGTATGCTTGTTTGTTAGGTTAATGCCATTGGCCTTAAAGTAGATACAGTGGGGGAAATAATGATTTGATCCCCTGCTGAATTTGTAAGTTTTCTCACTTACAAACGAAATTAACTCTTTGTTTTTTTTTTATTGATTTTTTTTGGTAATAAAATATTTGTCACAAATGTGTAAGAAAAAAAAGAAATAAAGTTATAATATATTGTGCTTTGTATTTAGTGAAATAAGTGTTTGATCCCTCAGCAAAACATAAGTACTTATCGTTGTGCAGAGCGATGAGGTAACCAAGTTTTGACACAGCTCACGAGGAATTTTGGTTCACTCTTTCCAGAAACACTAGAAATCTTTCAAGTTTATATGCTCCCGCTTGGAAACTTGACGCATGAGTTCCAGCCATCCATCCATTTTCTGAGCCGCTTCTCCTCACTAGGGTCGCGGGCGTGCTGGAGCCTATCCCAGCTGTCATCGGGCTGGAGGCGGGGTACACCCTGAACTGGTTGCCAGCCAATCGCAGGGCACATACAAACAAACAACCATTCGCACTCACATTCACACCTACGGGCAATTTAGAGTCTCCAATTAATGCATGTTTTTGGGATGTGGGAGGAAACCGGAGTGCCCGGAGAAAACCCACGCAGGCACGGTGAGAACATGCAAACTCCACACAGGCGGGTCCGGGGATTGAACCCGGGTCCTCAGAACTGTGAGGCTGACGCTCTAACCAGTCGGCCACCGTGCCGCCCTTCAGTTCCTGGCAGAGATTTTATATTGGGTTGTGGTACAGAGACGAACCAGGCCACTCCATGACCTTAATCTGCTTCTTCTTGACCCACTGTTTTGGGTTGTTTTCCTGCTGGAAGGACACATTTTCTGTGTTCTTGCTGACGAAACTACAGTATAATAGTACAGTACATGGCTCCATTTACTGACCCCTCAAAGAGGTGAAGTTGCGCTGTACCTTTTGCAAAAAAAAAAAAAAAAAAAAAACGGCAGTAAAAAGTAGTTTTTCCTCCTCTGTGCTTGATTGCGATGTTTTTCTTCCTGTCAGACATTTTTTTTCATCCTCCAAACTTACCAGGTCAAATTTGATAGCGGATAACTCGGCATTGGTTTCATTTGACCACAGCACCTTCTCCCAAGTCTTCTCTGTGTTATTCAGACGTTCACTGGCAAACTTAAGGTGGGCCTGCCCTCCATATGTGCCTTCTTGAGCCGGGGAACCATGCGGGCACTCCGAGATTTCAGTGCATTATGGCGCAGTGTGTTGCCAATTGAGGACCCCATTGCCTTCAGACCATGAACAAGTTCCTGTCTTGTACTTTGAGGCTGCTCAATCTTTTTTGCGATCATCCCAACTCCACGAGGCAAGATCCCGCATGGCGCTCCAGACTGTGGCAATTGGTCATTTTGGAATAATGGCACCAATAATTGACCCTCTCACCAAGCCGTTTGTACTGTATGATGTTTTGTAAATCATTCCAGTTTTGTGCAGGTCTGCAATCTCGTATCAGACATCTTTAGTCTTAGATTGGAAAGTAAGACTTATAGAACAGGTGTTATTGTTTTTTTTTGTTTTTTTTTTTTAAATTTAACTTTTTTTTTAAATACATATGACCAGTTAAGTTTAGGAGTGTCGGTAATTGGTTGAATGTATACTTAGCTCACTCAATAAAAAGAACAAAATGTTGTTGTTTTTCAATGCATTTTTGACTGATTTTCTATTACCGTAAAAAAAAAAAATCATGACCATAAGAGACCATTAATTTTATTTGTGAGCAAACCCCCCACTTAATGTACTGATATTTCCAAGAATTGATTTTACTTAAAATCCAGAACTTAAAACTTAATTTACTTTGTATTGTGGAATGATTTTGGTATTGTAATGTAAATGTACTGTAATAACACATTCGCAGGGCCTGGGGCTGTTTGCTGCTCGAGACATGGAGAGACAAACAATGGTGATTGAGTACAATGGAACCGTCCTCCGTAATGAGGTAGCCATCAGGAAGGACAAGGTCTATAGATCTCAGGTATGCATCCATTTCACTGTGTATCAGCTAACTCTGTTATTTTAGCAAAAACTTAGGGTGATTTTGACCATCTGCTTTCCAGAATCGGGCAGTGTTTATGTTCCGCATCGACAGCGAGCATGTTGTAGATGCAACTAGATCAGGAGGGCTCGCCAGGTACGTACGTGAGATTTTGCCACTCTAAATGTGTAATGACAGTTTTGCTTTTAGGATTTTCGTTAGAAATGTCATACTTGGACAAAGCACTCAATGTATCATTCATTATGCAGAAATCTCTGAGCGAGCTGAGTGTGATGTCTGTTCGCCTTTGGCTTTTCTAGTTAGTCTCAATGCACTCATGATCATGACCTTGACTATATGTAGGCGGGTTGCCCCAGGCTGCCGATTTCAATGTGTTTTGTGTCGTACATCAGCAAAAACTCAACTATTTTACTTGTTGCATGTACAGTATATACTGGCATAATGCTTTCCGTGAAACATTTCTGATTTGTACAATCATACTAACTGAAGGGCTCATACTGTGTAAGGCTTGTCAGAGAGGTCTTTGTTCAGTTAAGTGTTTGTAGCCAATCCAAATGTGAAATTAAAAAGACTGATCATTCATGCACACAATGGTTTTGCTATGACAAGTTTACCTTTTTTTCTTTATTCATCAGGTACATCAACCACTCTTGTGCCCCAAACTGTGTTGCCGAGGTGGTAACGTTTGAAAGGGGTTACAAAATCATCATCAGCTGCATCCGCCGGATTGAAAGGGGAGAGGAGGTAGATGTTCTTAGTTTTCTAATCCCACCTTATTTCTAATTATATGACTAATGCTGTGTTCACACCAGGTGCAAATTGAACCATTCACACGATGTGGTTACATATAAAGTCAAAGCAGTTTGCGTGCTGGGCGACCTTTTTGTTGCAATGCGAGTGCGGCAAGCACACGGAAATTCGCTTGTCTCTTTCCGTGTACATACTACAACCCCAATTCCGATGAAATTGGGACGTTGTGTTAAACATAAATAAAAACAGAATACAATGATTTGCAAATGATGTTCAACCTATATTTAATTAAATACACTACAATGCCAAGATATTTAATGTTCAAACTGATAAACTTTATTGTTTTTTAGCAAATTATCATTAGCCATAAGATTCTAAGTTAATGATTACTTGCTAAAAACAATAAGGTTTATCATTTTGAACATTAAATATCTTGGTTTTGTAGTGTATTCAATTAAATATAGGTTGAACATGATTTGCAAATCATTGTATTCTGTTTTTATTTGTTTGACACAACGTCCCAACTTCATTGGAATTGGGGTTGTATATCATGTGACACGAGACATGAAACAACTCACATGCGCGGACACCCAAACTGAATGTGAATCACACCACAACCATCAACAATAGTGACAGCATAGAAGTAAACATCTATCCATTTTCTGATGCTGATCTGAAGATATCAGATTTTGTTTTCCTCTTTACGCTGCCATAATGCATATCCAAATTGTGCTACTTGAGAGCAAAAAATTGGAAATGTCTCACTTTAACCCTCCAGTGTAAATCCAGCCTTATCGAGACAAACGCAACCCGAGCTACTGTGTCGCTGACGCGTCTGCTCTCGTTTGTTTTCCAGCTGTGCTTCGACCACCAATTCGACCCCGTTGCCAGTGAGCACAAGTTGGCGTGCCACTGTGGCGCTCCAGAATGCAGGAAGTGGATCAACTGAACGAAGAGAGGGCAATGATGACGAACCTTCAAAAGGAAAAAAAAAAAAAAAAGCATTCCTGCTTCTCGCCTGCGGATGCCAAGAAGGCTCAGTTTCACACTGAAGTCGTCTTGTGAACCAGCAGAAGTCGTGCGAGTTGGATGGAGGTGAAAGGAACACAGTAGCAGGACACGATGTGTGCCATAATGTGTGAGGCTGTTTTATTGCAACGCGTGTGTGTGTGTGTCTGTGTCTGTAAATGCGGGTGTGGAATTCACCATCGAATGAGAAAGCACTGTGCAAGGTGCGGCCTTATTGCTTACTAAGGGCAGGCCCTTTTGTGTGTGTGTGTGTGTGTGTGTGTGTGTGTGTGTCATACTACATACTGTACGTGTATGACTAAATGTCGACATCACTGAATGAGGAATGTACAGCAATGAATACTGCGAAGGGAATATTAACTTGCACTAAAAAAACAACAAAAATGAAAAAAAAAATGGACACAAACACAACTTTAAAAATACTTGATTCCATGAGTCAGTTTTATCATAGGTCTCTGTCATGTGATTTGTGTGGAATTTTGTATTTATTACCGAGTGAATGAATTTGATTCTCTACATGAATGACGAGTTAAGGAAGGCTAGATATGTTTTGTGAAGTTAGAAGACGACGCTGTTACTTTTTTGTATAAATGTACATAAAGAAAAAGTATAGGAATAACCGACCAAATACTACCTTAACCTTCTCGATGTTGGGTGTTTTTAGATTTTCTTCTCCTCCTTCCTGTTCTGTTTGTCAATGAAATTTATTTAAGATTGAACGTTATTTCTGTTTGAGAGTATATATTATGATTATTATGTACAGAATTTGTAATATAACCACAATAATTCACAAAGTATTTTTGTTGTAAAAGTAAGGTATTGTAGCTGTAGTGTTTTGTGACTTACACACACTTTAACCACTCAAACATGAAAGAAAACTATTTTTGTTGATAAATGATCAGTCGCAGAATGAAAATATCAGCTCTCCAAATGGCGACAGATTGTCTGCGTCTGTTTGCTGTTAATCAGGTTTGATTTTAAATGAACTGTGAATTAGGTTTTGAAACCCAAAAGGACAACTTTTTAACTTTTTAACACAAATAGGAACACCGTGTAATTATGTTGCTTTTAAAACAAGGTGCAAGTGTCTGATGATTATGATGATGATAACATCGACAAACCCGTGTGTGTGGGTGTGTGCGCGCGTGTGTTTGTTTGACAGAAAGAATTGCCGGGGAACTTTTGCCACCGTCGCTTCTCTCTCTTTTGGATAGAAATGGCATTGTCTTTAATCAGAACTATTTCTTATACTAACACACAGTCACACGTCACATGCGTAGAAAATGGAAGCGTTTTTTGCCTGCACAATTTCAAGTGGACTGTAAAATTTTGGAGACAGTCTTAGAACTTGTAATGTATATGGCATGTATTTTTTTAACTTTCCGAAGACTCAATTGTATATATTTTCTCAATGAATGGTTGTAACAAAATTGTTTCTTGGATATTTTTTCCCCCCTCTCTTGTATGATACGACATCATCCTGCCAGTGTGTTTGTGCTTCATCATTTTCTTGGTCATGTAAAGTAGTCCCCTAGCCCCCCCACCCACCCTTCTTTTTTTTTTTTTTTTTTATTTTTTTTTTTTTGCAGTTTGTTTTTGAAAATGCCTTTTGGAGTGTACAGAGTATGGAATTTGTGGAGTTGAATTTAGAAACATTTACAAAAATAAACTATTTTACATGTTAGAATATTGTTCAGTTCAGGGTGTACCCCCCTCTCGCCCAGGGTCAGCTGGGACAGGCGCCAGCAGGCCTTCGCGAGGAGAAGCAGTACGGACAATGGATGGATGGGTGGACATGTAAGCATATTGTGTGTGTGTGCATACCCAACCGTCGTCAACTGCACAGGTAATGTTTTCAGTAACAATTTAAAATATAGTTTCCAATGGATGCCACAAGATTGGTGGTAAATATTCGCAGCTCCCTTCAATGGACAACCCCAATTCCAGTGAAGTTGGGACGTTGTGTTAAACATAAATAAAAACAGAATAGAATGATTTGCAAATCATGTTCAACCTATATTTAAATGAATACACTACAAAGACAAGATTTTTAATGTTCAAACAGAAACTTTGTTTTTAGCAAATAATCATTAACTTAGAATTTTATGGGTGCAACACGTTCCAAAAAAGCTGGGACAGGGTCATGTTTACCACTGTGTTGCATCACCCTTTCTTTTAACAACATTCAATAAACGTTTGGGGACTGAGGACACTAATTGTTGAAGCTTTGTGGGTGGAATTATTTCCCATTCTTGCTTGATGTACAGCTTCAGCTGTTCAACAGTCCGGGGTCGCCGTTGTCGTATTTTACGCTTCATAATGCGGCACACATTTTCAATGGGAGACAGGTCTGGACTGTAGGTAGGCCAGTCTAGTACCCGCACTCTTTTACTGCGAAGCCACGCTATTGTAACACGTGCAGAATGCTGTTTGGCATTGTCTTGCTGAAATAAGCAGGGGCGTCCATGAAAAAGATGTTGCTTGGATGGCAGCATACGTTTCTCCAAAACCTGTATGTACCTTTCAGTGTGTGCCTTCAGTTAGTGCCTTCAGGCACTAACACAGCCTCATACCATCCACTTTGCATCAGTCCATCTTAGATGAGCTCGGGCCCAGAGAAGCCGGCGGCGTTTCTGGGTGTTGTTGATAAATGGCTTTTGCTTTCCATAGTAGAGTTTCAAGTTGCACTTACGGATGTAGTGCCGAACTGTGTTTACTGACATTGGTTTTCCGAAGTGTTCCTGAGCTCATGTGGTGATATCCTTTACACATTGATGTCGGTTTTTGATGCAGTGCCGCCTGAGGGATCGAAGGTCACGGGCATTCAATGTCGGTTTTCGGCCTTGCCGCTTTCTTGCAGTGATTTCTCCAGATTCTCTGAACTTTTTGAGGATATTATGGAGCGTAGATGATGAAATTCCTTACAATTGTACGTTGAGGAACATTGTCCTTAAACTGTTGGACTATTTTCTCACGCACTTGTTCACAAAGAGGTGAACCTCGCCCCATCTTTGCTTGTGAATGACGGAGCAATTCAGGGAAGCTCCTTTTCTACCCAATCATGGCACCCACCTGTTCCCAAAGAGCCTGTTCACCTGTGGGATGTTCCAAACACGTGTTTGATGAGCATTCCTCAACTTTCTCAGTCTTTTTTGCCACCTGTCCCAGCTTTTTTGGAATGTGTTGCAGCCATAAAGTTCTAAGTTAATGATTATTTGCTAAAAACAATCCAGGTTTATCAGTTTGAACATTAAATATATTGTCTTTGTAGTGTATTCAATTAAATATAGGTTGAACATGATTTGCAAATCATTGTATTCTGTTTTATTCATGTTTAACACAACGTCTCAACTTTATTGGAATTGGGGTTGTAGTTCCTTTGCACCAAGATGCTACACGATGGTGGAAAAGTACTACTGTTCTCTAAATGAAGCTTCTCAACTCACTCCAACAGTTCCTTGGTGCCAAGATGTAATAGGATGGTGGCAAAGTACCACATTTGTCTTAAAGATGCTCTCCAACTAATTTTAACATAGCGCCAAGGCACCAAGGTGGTGCCAAAGCAATGTTATTTTTGGGGCCAGTGCACAAAAGCGACGAATAAATGGAGGTGGCTTTAAAAACTAAATAATTAGAGTATGTGAATTTATGAATGGCGAAACATAAATTTGCGGGGGTTCACCGTATTGGTCGATAAACTGAGTAGCCAGACACTTGTACAACAAGTTGTGGTTGTGACTTTCGGCTTGCCCTGTCAGGGGTCACCACACCGAATCCCTCTCATTTGTTTGGCAGTTTGTAATTAATGAATGCACTGTACACTCCATTTTGTGCTATATTGTTACGATCATGTTAATCCTTAAAATCCTCGGAGTTTATAATTTTGACGCCCGGGTTTTGTTGGACTCTTGAGGCTTATTTTCCCCAGAACCGGTAGTCCAATTTAATGTTTCATGCTGTTTCAACGCTGACCTTGAATGTCTTACAAAAAAGAAAAGAAAAAAAACTAAACATTATTGCTTCTACAATGACGCCTCGTAATCTGAAAAGGAAAAAAAACATCTTCAGGGTTCTTGTTACAAACACAAGGTCAGACGTAGACCTAAGCTTCTTATCGAAGGACAGTATGGTTATTTTTTGTTTTCATTTTCATTAGATTTTAATATGGACTGGTTGTTTGGTTTAATTTGTATGGTACATACAGTGATTTAGCTAGAGGAGGACTCTTAATAATACATGTTTTATATATTTCTAGTTTAGATATTCTTTGTAAGGGGGGTGTGAGTGACATCTGCTGGTGGAACATCTGATACAATCACGTTTAAGCAGAGTTCACACCGATAATCGGGCCAGAAAAAAGAAATTGTATCCCCACTTCAGATTGAAGTCAGCAAAGGCCAGGTTATTGGACATCTTAAATGTGTCAAGAGTAACTTGTCCTCCCCATTCTGCTAGGAAATTGTTTAGCGGATGACAATTTCAAATGTTAAGTGGGGGACACACCTGCTCCTCATCCCGCCCAATATAAAGCGCTATCAGGCGATTGGAATGATGTACCATGACCAGACGTGAAGCTTAGGCAAGAAGCTGCTGCAGGGGTGATCACATTTTTCCATTCCTGAAAAAAGCCCGAGCAAAGGTGTGGCACACCAGACACCAGAGAGTACAAAAGTGTGTGGTGGGGGCAAGTGGCCCCGGTTCCGCCGTCTCTGAAACGTAACGGACGTCTGTCGAGGATTTTTCAACAAACTTCCGAAATGACTTTCATGTAGTACATTTGTAGTACACTCGGTGTTTACGACCCACGCAAGCGATGTGTCGCGGTTCCTGTGGGCTCAGCTTCAAAGTGTCCTGTTTTTGTGTCGGTCCCTCCCCAGCGGATGTACCGTAACGCCTGCAAACAAGCGGCGGCCCAAAGCCATTCGTCGGCGCGTGCCCTGCCTCCGCCGCGGGCTCGGCCTACTTCCTGGTGGAGCAGTGGGGCGTCCTCCCCGCTGCTTCCACTCCGACGAGGTTTGCCGATGGTCCGCAGTCCTCGCTGCTTGAAACATGGGGAGCACGGTGATGGAGGCCGGCAAGGGAGGCTCCAAGAAGCTGCCCAAGAGGAGGAGAAGTCTGCGTATTAACATGCCCGTAAGTCGCTCAAGTGTACGTCGGCGCTCGGCAAATAGGGCATCGGCTAATTAATGGGCAAGCACGCGACGCTCGGGTTTGATTGACAGCCTATAATGCCATGAGCTCAGTTTCTAAAAGCGAAACGTTCGCTTTTTTTTTTTTCCCGACCTCAATGCCATCTGCGACACTGAATTGTAGCGAGCAAAGTTTTGCTTCCCGGCTGCTGTTTATTTACACCAGTCGGCCACTTTATTAGGTACCCTCTACTGTATTTATTGCAGGTGTGTGGCTGCCCCAAGTCCATGAAAAAGACCATTTATCTCTTCTATGCTATGAGAATTTGTGTGTGGAATTATTTGGGGGGGCAGCACAGTGTCCTTGCGGTTATCACGTTTGCCTCGAAGTTCTGGGGTTACGGGTTTGAATCTGGGGCCTCGGTTTGTTCCCCCCCTTGGTCGCATGGGTTTAATTTTTTCTGCGAGTACTCCAACTATCAAAAAAACCAAGCATGCTGGGTTCATTGCACGCTGAATTGATTGGTTGTTCTCGTGTGCTACAATCGGCTGGTGACCAGTCCAGGGTGTAAATCTTGCCCAAAGTCTGCTGGGATAAACCAGGACCAGTACTAAAGAAAATCGATAGATGCTTAAAGTCAAAGCTGAGGCTGTATTAATTTTTTAAAATTGCATTCTAATGCTCTCCTGGGCCCAGTACGTACGTGGGCTGGAGGTTCCCCACCCCTGATTTAAATGGCATCAAACACAGGAATATTCTATAAAAAATAAATTCCCTTCATAAAAATGATAGACGCTGTTTCACTATTGCTGTTACCATATTTGATAAACGTCACATCATAATACTAAAAAAAAAAACTATGGGAAATTATGGAAATGTGGCTTAAAATATTTGCGTCTCTGGAGTGGCTGTTCGCCCGTCCGGTTAGGCAAATCAATTCAAATGAAACAACCATAATTGTTCACTGCCTATTTCTAAAAATGTGTGTGAAACACTATCATGTCAAAGCCAAGCAGAGCTTTGTTGAGTTTTTGGGGAATACGCATATTAGCTTTAGCTAACAACACTAGCTTGTTCACTGAAGATGTTGACGCACTTGGGGTCGGGGCGGGGGTTCATGAGGGTCCGGGGGGGTATTTGTGTTTGGCAAAGTGTCTGCCACATGCGCCACAAGCACGATCCACACACTAATCGTATGGCACGTCTTTACTTACAAGGTGCTCACTTTTTGCCCCCACTTGCACAAGTTTGAAGCCTTTTGCCTCTTTCAACTCCCTAGCTCCACCCCGGTTGTCATGGTAACAAAAGCCATACTTGCCACTGGGTCGCTCAGTTTCGTTGAACAGGACCGCCCCCTTAAAACTGGCTCAGTTCCGTGAGGGTAAATTATGTACAAAGTTTGCTGTAGGAACTGTTTAATACATTTTAAAAATATATATGAAATATACACGCGTCTCGTCAAAGTGTCAATTCAACTCCTGTACCCAATGTTGTGGCTTATGAGTTATTTGCTGAACTTTCAGGCTTGCTTGTAATTATCATATTGTTTCTGTGGTTTTTTGTTGTTCTCACCTCCTCTGACCCCCCAGGGAGACTTTTGAACTCTTTGAGGTCTGTATCACTGTATGGCGCGGACTTCAAACCCTCTGCTGATGGCAGAAAGCCATCTTATTGGCCAATGCCGCCACTCTCCAGCTAACTTGCAGGAACTGCAAGATCAGCTTTTTATCTGCAAAAGAAGAGTAGTTGATCACAGCGCCTAATCACGTTAGCATGTTTTCTGTGCTGCGCTCACGTTGTCACTGTGTGCCAATTAGGAATGTAAAGCTTTATCTTTGCTATGAGAGAAACAATTTGCCCAAGTCGTAATCAAATGAGGTCCTGTTTTTACAGAAACGCAATATTGCCTTATTGTCTGCTGCTGCTGCTTTTAGTCCAAACCGAAGCACCTGGCTTTGCACGATCTCTGCTCATCCGTTTTTATTGTATTTTTTGTGTCTCTGCTTTCATGCAGGAGTTTTCGCCGTTTGCTTCTCCTCAGGGGGAAATGATTTGCTCGGCCAGAAGCCCAAAGACGGTAAAGAATTTCTAGCATTTCCACACTCGCCTTACTTCCATTCGCCATAAACGCTTGCAAGCGAGGAAGACTACTAACTACTTGACTGATCCGACCATCACAGATGCACCTCATTACGTTTTGATCTGTATCCAACTAAGGATCTTTTTGAATGGGGCCTTTGCAAATAATTTGTGTATCTTGATGACAAAATTCAGGCGTATGCAAGAGGCGGGTATCCCGAAACCTGTACAGTTTGCTGCTGATCCAAATTCGGATTGTTTGGCCTTGGTGGAGGCCTGCGCTCTACTCCAAACTTGAACACTGTCTCCGACCTCCAATTTTTTTTGCTTTTGGAACTGAACTGAACTGAACTGTGTTTTGTAACAAACCGTATTCAAGTTTGAGGATGTCAGGGGTAATATTGATGACTGAGGTGAAGGTTTGGGTGTTGAACAATGACGTGAGGAGAAGGACTCGCTGAAGCTAATTTAACGTCTTGCGTCGCCTTTCTTTCAAGTGTATAAGTAAGTGAACCGATTTGTATCACAAATATTGAACAGGTTTAACATTTACAATTTTGACGGGTTTCCCCAGCTGATCGGGGACGACAATTCACTCTTGTACCCCGCACCAGAGGATGGTTGGTCAGGATCATCTTGTAGAGCAATCCGACTTCAGAAGGGGTTTGCTTCTCAAATCTGGTCTGATTACCTCCTGCTGTGTACCCTGCTTGAGCGGAAGTGTTTTGTTTTACTTTTGAGGCTTTTTAAAATGTATTTATTTTAACTGAAAGTTGTTGTTTAAACTCCCTATTTCACACCTTCAGGGAGATTTAACTTGCTGTGTTTGGTAGTTGTTTGTTTTCCAGCTCACACTAACTTGTAGATTTTGTCTTTAACGAGGCCTTCGTTCATCTTCTTCCAACCCTCCAAGCGTGCATTATCGAGAGCACGCTTATACAGGATATTGATTTGCGTCAACAAAAGCAGCCTCTTCCTAATGTCTGCCCTGATACAACGGCTCACCGTTGGCTTTAGCGCTGAACTATTTTTACAGTTCACACGAGTCCGGCCTTGCCCCGCCCCTCCTTTCACGAAAGTCTGAATTTCTTCTTGCACAATATTGCCAGATGAGAGTTGCCTGCAAACAAGAGGAGACGGGCGTGTGCGCACAGGCACGGTGGACGACTGGTTAGAGCGTCTGCCTCACAGTTCTGAGGACCGGGGTTCAATCCCCAGCCCCCCCTGTGTGGAGTTTGCATGTTCTCCCCGTGCCTGCGTGGGTTTTCTCCGGGCACTCCGGTTTTCTCCCACATCACAAAAGCATGCGTAGCGGGTTAATTGACGACTGTAAATTGCCCGTAGGTGTGAATGTTAGCGGATGGTTGTTTATTTGCCCTGCATATGTGCCCTGCGATTGGGGTAGGCTCCAGCACTCCCGCGACCCTTGTGAGGAGAAGCGGCTCAGAAAATGGATGGATGGATGGAAGTTTTTACCATTGCAACATTTCGGATTCTAGAGCAAATTATTCCAGATGCAATTGATCCCAATGGGGAATTTAGTTTGAAAAGTAAACGAAATCGGAGCTCGACCGGCATCACGGAACAGTCTGTTAACAAATGGTTAAAAGATTAACTGTTGGCACAAGCAGGCCAGGAAGGAGCCTCTTTGCGTCTGTGGCCAGATCGGCTGCCGTGACTGCTTTGCTTTGCTTTGCTATCAGCACGACAAATGGATCAGCATTTGTCTACAACTTCGCAGGCATACAAAACACTGCGAAAGACGCCGTCTGGTGATTGTCAGAGTGCGAGCGCCAAGGTGCTGACGAGGGCGAGGCTGATATGTTGTTCATAGCCGAGCATGACATTTATTAGGGGGAAGTGGAGAAGGATGATGATATCAGTGTTGGTTTAACAATAACATCTTAAATGCCAGCACAGATTCATTCAACTGGAATTCCCAGCTCAGACATTTGCCAAGGCAAAACATTCAAAATAATGGATCAGCACCATTTTGCGCACCTTCAAGAGATTCTCCTCATGCGTTTGACTCACTGAATGGTTCATGCATCATCCATAAGAAATTGAGGGAAAATGTCAAACGAGAACATTCAGTTGCACATATTGCTGCCAAGGCCAAATGATAATACAAGATAGTGGTAGCTTCCTCCCTCGTAGCTCAGCAGTCAGTTGATAATCTCAACCTTGTACAACAGAAACTAACAGAAAGACGCCAAACAATCGACAAAGTCAAAGCTGTACTGTCGGTACGCTCACGCACATGCAAGCGCACAACATACACGTCATATTTTATATAAGCGTCAGTTTGTTCCTCTCCTGCCAGTTATGATAACAGCCACCTTGCAAAATAAACAAGAACCCAAAATAATCCACAGAGTCAGGAAGGTTGCAGTAATCATTGGTCAGATGATGTGTACGGTGTACAGTGGACCCCCACATACTCGCCGTTTGGCACCCACGGATTCGCCGATTCCCAGATTTGTTTTTCCCCCCAATTTTTTGTTTTCTTTTTTGGAGTGGAACCAACCCCGAAAATGCTTATTGGTGGTTTCTTCCTGTTCATTCAAGACTTTTTGAGTGGAAAAAAACTTATATTGGCCGTGAATTATTCACAGATTTTTGCAATTTCTGGTCCAGCCGGGTCCCGATCCCCCGCAAATTGAGGGGTCCCACTGCATTTGCATTTGGCGCTGTATATGTCTTTCGATCCAAAGTGTGCGTGGGGGGGAAAAAAAATGTACGGGTGATGAATGTCTTGGTCCGTCCCCCACACCACATAATTTTTCCATCAGCCCGCTGAGAAACAAATGACATCAAATGGGCAGTATGTGTGAGCTGTGACGATGCACGAGCTGTTGTTTACGCTCGCATCCGTGTGCAGTTATCTGGCAGCTATTATCTAGCATATCTGAGGGAAAAAAGGAGACGCGCGCGCCAGCTTGCGTTTAGGAAGTGCAGTCAGCTCCTGGTGTTTCACAACGCATGTCTTCTCTACATTTGCTTATTTTTCCAACACTGCGATCACGATTCACAAGTCTCCTCGTGCGGCATCGTAAAAGAGCATCCTCATGGTGTCGCAGGGGGAGCGTTGCGTCTGTTCGGCCAGCCTGACCGGCGGACAGCCTGCCGCCGACCCGCCGCCGTGCCCGCAGTCGGCCCCGGTGCAGTCCAAGTCCGGCTCGGGTTCCCCGAAGAGCATCTTCTCCTATTCCTGCTATCAGAACTCCCCGCCCAAATCCCCCCGCCGCCTCAGCTTCAGTGGCATCTTCCGTTCCTCATCTGGCACCAGCCCAGCGAGCATCAAGATATTCTCCAGAGCCCGCAGAGGTAAGGCCAAAAACCGAATTTTGCCGAATGCACTTTCCACCGCATCTCATCATTTATTGTGATGAGATTGTCGGTCGCATTTTCAGGCAGTTTTTTTGCCGCTGGTAAATTGTTGCCATCATAAAGCCTTTAATACATAAGTAACATTTGAAAACTCTTCAGGTTGTCTGTTGATCCTTAAAAAGTGTTAACTATTTAATTTTCCAAAATTAAGGACTTGATTACCCCCACCCAAAAAAACGACTTTTCAAAGGTCTTAAAAACACCACATTGTTGTCCAATTGTGTCAGTCCAAAAATAATAACTCAAGGGAGACACTTTTAAGACCGTGCCCAGGAGCCAAGGTGCTTTGGTGGGGCGAGCAGACCACCCTCAGTCCCTGGGTGCATGCAGACCCACCGTACTGCATGACCAAGAGAAAAAAGGGCAAGTCAGCGAGCTAGCCAGCAGCTAATGTTAGCAGTTGACTGTTGTGCGTGTGTGTGTGTGCGCGTGCGCGTGTTTGTACTCTTCTCATCTCTTCGTGCTGCGAATTCTGACTTCCAAGAAAATGTCAATAAGGAAGTGAAAGCCACGGTTCCCTCGCGGTGAACCGTTCGCTGCTTTGTTTTGTGAGTGCAGTGTCCGAGGTGCGCCAGGCAAGTG
Organism: Phycodurus eques; assembly: GCF_024500275.1. NCBI lineage: Eukaryota > Metazoa > Chordata > Actinopteri > Syngnathiformes > Syngnathidae > Phycodurus > Phycodurus eques. Next base: position 24,000,993 of record NC_084537.1, on the reverse strand, counting down.
ATCGCTTGTGCAGTGTGAAATGTTCCCTCTGTTAGCAAGGAAAAAGGAAACATTTGGTTTTGTTATGATTCTTCTTTTGTTTTAACATCCTTTCAGTTCATGGTCGCAAGACTGAACAACCCGGTTGGATTCTGCTGCGGGTTTGCCATTACACCGGTGGGCACGGTGCCAAAATACTTGTTCGCCGGCGCTATTGGAAGTACACATTATTGCTCTCCAAACGTGAATGAGAGCGACTGGAAGAAGTCTCGGAGCGGTAGCGGCTTGCCCAACGGTTGCGTAACTGCGTGGAGACGGGCCCGCTGGAAACATCGAGCGTCAAACCACGTCAAAGATGACTCGTGTTTTTGGCTCGGAAAAGCGGCCATTCTTGCCCCGTTTCCTCTGAGCGGGCGACTGCAATCGCAAAGTTTGTACTTTTTATTGACGAGCCTAAAAAGGAGCTCACCGCCTTCCTGTTTTCTCAGGATTCCTCCTGGCGCTAAATAGACAAAAAGTATCAGTGTGGCTTAACATTGCACCTACAGGAAGTGAAAGTGCTGGAAAATACTGGGTGGTATGTCATGGCCATAACTGATTACCAGAAAAGTGGGGGTAGTGGTTAGTATGGCTGCCTCACAGTCCTGAGGTTCTGGGTTTGATCCTCGGTCTTTTTGTCTGGAGATTGCGTTATCGCCTCGCGCTTGCGTGGGTTTCTTTCCAGCTTCCTCCCACCATCCAAAAACGTGTGTTAGCTTCATTGACGTCGAGCTGACCTCAGGCATTTGTCAACTAAGAGGCTGAGAGGCTGCTTGCTGCCTCCTGGCCACTAGAGGGCCCCAAGCATGCTAATTGGTTCATATGTACCCTTATGTCCAGTGTGTGTGTGTGTGTGTGTGTGTGTGTGTATATATAATCATTTTTCTAAAGAGGATGCTTATGAAAAAAACTAAACGTTGTCCTTTCTAGTGAATATCACTACTTCTTTTAGCTACAGAAGCGTTTCTGTTCTTTCACTGACCTGTGATGGGACATGCTTGTAGCTTTCTTACATCGGGCTCAAGGGTGCGCTGAAAGCTCAATTTGCTTTCTTCAGCGTGTGTTGACATTCTGTCATTCATTTAGTTTGACTCGTATGATTTGGATCACCAGATGACAACTATGGTAGTAGTACAATCTGCATCTTTTCTGAATCTCATCTGCCGGGCCTTTTTAAGGCGCTGGCTTCCCGCTGAAGCCAATTTCCGTGCATGGCCTTATCTGGAAGTGACCCGGTTCTCCTGGCAGCTCCAGCTCTCTCCTCGCCTTCCCTCTGCTCCTTTTCTTCTCTCTCTCTCTCTCGCTCTCTCGCTCTCTATGTTGCTATAGCGTACTGCTTGTTGTCAGTAAATAAAGGAATGGGGCATTTTTTTTTGGACTTTCCAAAAATGAACAGAACACTGACCTTCCAAGGGCAGCATGATGCACCTTTGTACATTCATCGAAATAATACATTCAAAAACAAAGTTTCACTCATATCTGAGGCCTTAAATTTATATCCGCCAGTGCTTAGAGGATCGCTAGCCTAGTGGTTAGCACGTCTGCCTCAGAGTCATGAGGTTCTGCGTTCAAATCTCAGCTCCGGGCCTCCTGTGTCGTCATTTGGGTCATGGGTGAGGTGTGTTCACACCTGTGGACAATTTCCAGTTTTCATGCAGTGTCTTGGATCTGCTCCTCAATATGAAATGTGTGGCGAATAAAAGTGAAGTGAATTGAATCACGGCGACCTAGTGGTTAGCAATTCCGCCTCGCAGGCGAGAGCTCCCGTGTTCAAATCTCGGCTGCTCCAAGCTTTTGCATTTTCCTCTTCCACATTCCAAAAACACGCACGTTAAGTTCACTGAAGATTGTCCATAGATGTGAATGCCTGTCTGTAAGTGCCCCGCGATTGGCTGGCACCCGGTCCATGGTGTACGCTGGGCTCCAGCTCACCCGCAACCCAAATAACAAAATTGCTACAGAAAACGGATGGATGGTACCGAGAGCTTACGTCACATTAAATGATGGAAAGTCATAGCTAGCGTCATCTGTCATCTGCAGCTGAGTGCAAACTGGACGCCCCGCCCCCCACAACCCTGCCGTCTCTTAAAGGTCTCCACCCCAAAAAAAAGTTATTGACAGCTGACAGCGCAAATGCCCTCAGCAGCAGCAGCTGCTCGGAGGCACACGCTTGATTGTTCTTGTTCTCGTTCTCCAGAGTGCAAGGAGCTTTTTCAGAAGCGCCTCGGCTGAGCTTACTCTCTGGGAGGGGGCGGTGCAGCGGGAGGAGGGTCAAGTGCAGACGCAGATGCCGGCCAATCGCTGATGTTCGCACCGGCAGGCTGGCCCCCTCCTTTTTTTTTTTTTTTTTTTTTTTAAACGCGGGTGCTATATTAGAAGAGACGCCACCCACAGCTGCACCTGACAATTTACGACGGATGCAGCTGATAGGCGGGAGGGCCCCGAGGGAGGACAACTTTTGACCGAAGCCGTGCAGAAATTACAGCTCAACTGCTTGTCATGCCCAGCTCCAAGGATTGTGGATTTTATAAGCCTGGATATGCAAGATTAACCTTTACAGGGATCTCTTGATTTTTGCCTTAAGATTAAGATCGCTGCCTCTCCTTTCAAGGAAAAGTGCTCCATCTCTTCCCCTAGCAGACAAACAGCTTGTGAGGAAGGGAACGGCGCGAGCGTCTCGAGAGCCCGTTTGTCGTGTTGCCGCGTCGTAATGCGGATGGTCACGGCCAAGTTCAGCGTCGAGCCCGCGACCCGCCGAGGCGCTCCATGAAGAGGTTCGGCAGCCTGAGGAGGAGCAAGAAACGCAAGGAGCAAGATGGGCTCGGAGGGAGGCAGCGGTCCGAGGCGTCCTGCTTGTCGGGTAACCCGCGCTCTCGCATGCTCGTCGTATTCTATGCGCCGTATATCTGGAGACTATCCGCTTGAATTTTCTGTTAGCGGATTCAAGCTTTTGGCAGCGTGGTTCAAATCTCGTTCCAAAAACGTGCACGTTGGGTTCGTTGAAGACTCTAAATCACGGGTGTCAAAATTAATGGACAGGGGGCCAGATCTGGCCCACGTAGGAAAATCATGTGCATCTGCTTCATGTCCTCGTGTACCCAAATTCAAATTGTCTTGACTTTTAATAATGTTGAGAGATGGCAAGCATTTTAAAATGATAATGTTTAGTAGTGACGCAGGTGCGCTGGGCGTCGAATCACGCTCTAAAGTTTCGGTGTGGGTGAAGTCATTTAATTAAGAATAATTTAATTACAGTAAGTTAGCACCCATTATTTCTGTCATGTTGTAATGTTGGTTTGACCTGACTGATTAGAATACACGATCTGACTAGAGCAGTGCTTTCCAACCCTTATGGCGCCAAAGAACATATTTTACAATTGAAAAATCTCACGGTACACCAACAAACAAACATGTCACAAAAATTGGATACATTACTTTGTGTACTTCCTGCCATCTAATAGAAGACCATTTATCATTTGTTCTGTCTGTCACTATGCCTCACTGGCATAAATCGAGGAACGAAGATACATTATTTATTGTAAATATAATTTTTGGAGCAATTGAGTACACAAGTATATACAGTAAATGAACAGGTCATTTAAATAGACACATTGCTCCATCTTGTGATCGGTTTTCTAAACTCGCCGATCGGCCCCAAAAATCCTGATCGTGTAAAGCCTACTTTCTATCAACTATAAATGACAAGACGCACTACATGCTGTGCGTTGTTGAATTCTTGGACAAAATGCACAGTCATAGTTGACGACATTGAAAGTGTCAGCCACTTTCCAAAGAAGCCTCCTCACAACAACTACTGCGTCTTGACTCAAAACCGACAGAGATCGTTTGAGCGAATTGCCGTCATGAGTCGATTCCGTCCTGCCTCTCGGATCACGTGCAGGCTCGACGCGGCGCCCTGTCATCCCGTTGAGGGAAGCACTTTGGAAACCCGGCCATATGCGGCTCTGTCGGCGTGCGCGGTGTGACGTGCCGACAGCTCTCCTTAAAGCGTCAGTCATGTGATCTGGAGAATGTGTCGTGGCCGTACGAGTGACATCCACGTGGACTCTCAATGGAGGGAAGAATTACAAATAAGAAATGAAATGCCCCCCCCCCAGGCTTGTGTGTGTGTGTGTGTTTTTGTTTTTTTATCCTTGGCGGTGATGCTTGACTGTATGTCGGGAAGTGCTAAAGTGCTCGTTTCTGTGCAAACACCAAAGAAATCAAATAGAAATATGCAAATTGTATTTTAATAATACTTCATATTTTTAAAAAGTTGTTTAATTGGATTATGATTGCTAACCAAGTGTTTAATAACACATTTGTCATGGTCTATGTTGTGTTTGGTTTCATGTTTTCCTATGTTCCATGTTTTTCATCTTTTTTGTGTGCTCATTTAGTTATGTTGTCCACCTGTTCTCATCAACCTTCGACCTTGTGTCAACTAATCAGCTCCCTCCAGCCACTCGCGTCTTGTCCAGGTGTTCCTCGTTGCCTCGTCGCGCTGTTTGTATTTAGTTCCCTGGCTTCTTTACGTTCTTATCGGGTCATTGTCGTTGTCATTGTCGCTGTCTGTGCCACATCATACTCGCCGGTTCCCGCTCAGTTATTTCACCAGTCATGCTTTGTTTCCAGTTTTAGGTTTATTCAAGTGTTTCGTTGTTACTTTGGTTATCAGTTGTGGGACTTTGTTTAATTTGCTTTTTCCATGTTCCTTGTTTGCCTTTTTTTTTTTTCTTTTTTTTTTTTTTAACTTAAATATCATTTTTTGAGACTCCTGCACTTGGGTCCTCCATGTTTTTGCCTTGTCTCCCTTGCCTTCAAAAACCCTAACAGTGACAAAATTTCAATTGTTGAATGTAGGTGTTACACGATTTCAGGATTTTTGGGGCCCCACACCGATCAGCGAGTTTAAAAAAAAAAAAAAAAAAAAAAAAAAAACGATCGCAAGATGGAGCAATGTGTCTATTTAAATTTATTGTATATACAGGACTGTCTATACTTGTGTACTGTATACTATCTTCAAAAGTATTCTCTAGCATTTTAGACAAAAGGTAAAACAATGACCTGTAGGGGGGATTCAAGGATTGGCCACTGACATAGGTTTAAGTTTTCAGTCAGGTTAAACCAACATGACAGAAATAATGGGTGCTAACTTCGTAAAATTAAATTACTTTATCGCAATTAAATTACTTCGCACACACCAAAACTTTAGAGCACGATTCGACGGAACGCCGGCATGTTTACCTACAACTGTTAGTGCTAGCGCTAGCCTGCTCTGCTACAGAACGTTTTGTTGCCTGCTTGCGAGCCGTATCGTATTCAAAATACGTGAACATACCTCAAGCAATCCAGGAATGAGCATCCTCTCCCGAGGATTTTATTATTCCAGAATAAATTTGCACGATCTATTGTTGTTGTCGTTGGCATGGTAACGGTTTGAGATAAAAGATAAAGCCCAGTGTTCTTAAAAGATGGGATGCGGTGGTATTGGAATACAAGATTTTATTGCCGTAGTCTGACATGGGGAAATCGTGAAAGACCAAACGTGTCATGTCGTCTGATCCACGCATTACGTGTCGTCTGTCTCAGACATGTTGTGTGTCCCACAACGCTGACGTTTTTAAAAATTATTATTATTTTTTTTAAATAACTTTATTGGGGTTCAGATATTTACTATACTACGTCAAAAGACACGCAACAACGCTAAAAATACAGTAGCTTTTGGATTCAAATATACTGTACAGAATGGCGACGTCGGCGAATTATGACATTAAAGCCGATCAGCATAAAATGCTAAATGCTAATTACCGATCAAGCGCCATCAGATCGGTGTAAAGTCTTGTTAAATATATATGTAAAATACCTTATTTTACCATTTTGCTTTATTTGATAATTTTAACGAACCTGTTATTTAATGAGATGAATAGAGTTGATAAATTCAGTTGACCAATTTTAGGTGTGGGAGGGGGGGGGGTGTTTAAAAAGAGTTAATGTGACAAAAAATTACAAGACCCTCGATAATGTAAATGCTCAGCCGGCCGGGTTAAAGAACGGACTGGGTCGTATGCGTTTGCATGTAACGTAGACACCCGCACGATTTAATGGCTACTTTGAAAGTTGTCAAAGCATAATTTCACTCTCACCTCATTCAGCTATTCTAACAATGATTAATTATGGTTGCAAATGTTGCCTAGGATGGAATGCTAACACCTCAGTATCTTGCTCAAGGTTACCACAACGAGGGATTTGACTCTTTGAATTTCTGCGTTCATTGTTATTCTGAATCCTCAGCATGCTCCAAAACTCAACAATTTCTGCAATCGTGTGTATCCTGGTGAAAATGTTTTGCCTTTTAGGGTCCTCAACGCGACCCCCCCCACCCCCGTCCCCCGTTCCCGAAACTTGCTCAGTAGCGCCCCCTGGAAATTTCATTTAAAAAAATTCACCCTTTGACATTACATCAGACACATCACATTTCTATTGTTCGGTAAGACTGTATTCATGTTTGTTTATATATACTGCGCTGTAGTCTTTTTTTTTTTTTTTTTTTTTTAAATTAGAATAAAAGTTTTATGTCATTATTCTGTAGCGCGAAACTGTCAAGCATCGTCATTTGGTCTGTAAAATTTGTCGCTGTTCTATTGCTTTAAATATTGCTGCCGTAAAGGATCGTGGGTTATATATCTCCTTTGCTTTCGTAAAGGTGGCTCAGGAGTAACCTTTGCTAAAAGCGGTTTAAAGCTTGCATCGAGGCACCTTTCCCGAGCACGTATACAGTGGAATTCGAACGACGATGTCCTCCAAGTACTTCCGGGTGATCTCGCTTGGATAGAATATGAAAAGAAAGTTCCTGAGCAAAAACGAGAACCCGAAGAGGCCCGTCGATTGGCGTCGGTGAAAGTTCCGAGGAGCTCGCGAGCGGGCCGGGGGAGAGCGAGGAGCCGCCGGCCGCTCTGTTATCTCCCGTGCGGAATGTGCCGCAACAGCACGGCTAAAATAGGAAGGCCGAACGGCGGGAGCGGGGCCCGCTGCACGCCAACTAAATGTCAAGTGATACTGCCGGCTCCCGCTGATCGGCATTACAACGTAAAAGGCCCTCAGCTATTTCTCAGCCGTTACCTAGAATAGTTGCACTCGTACATTATGTTATCCCTACTAAGGAGGCTATTGGCAGGCTTACAGAAAAACTAATCCGTTTACGGTTAAATCTGGTGTCGTTTCACATCCGTCAACTTACATTTTTACTTTTGTAAATATTTTACTGGTAATAATAAGAAATGTTTTTTTTTTTGCAGAGCATGAATAATGTAGCAGTATATAGCTGTAATTATTTGTATATGCGCTGTATGAATTTCTCCATCATTTGTGTTCAAATATCGGATGGTTAAAGGCGTATAGTTAGGTTAGCTCGTGTATGGGGTTTCCCATTATGTGTTAGCATTAAGCTAGCAGACATTCCGAAGACCACGTTTTGTGGTTTGGTGAAGTCCAAAATGTGTAATTCTTAGTTTTATGTTTACTTTTACAGTAAAGTAAAACTGTGAGGGGAAACAAACATTGATTTATTAACATTTATCTCTGCTTTCTTACTGAAAGGGAAGTTTATACACTTGAACTTGTGCTCATAAGTTTGCATAGACTGGCAGAATTTCTGGAAGATTGGCATTTTTGTGGGGATATGACTGTGAGTGATATTCTGAAATTTCATTTGAATTCCATTAAAAACGAAATACTGTAAAAATGTTTGGCCTGATCACTCGTGATTTCTTGAATTCACTCATTTTACAAATTCTGCTGGCGTATATAAATTTGTGAACACAACTGTGCCTCCACCAAAGGCCTAATAATACCATTTGTACGCAGTGCATCCCGGACAGCGCTCCACATTTTCCACATTTTGTTCTCTAACAGCTTTATTCCAAAATAGAATCAATGTAATCATTTTTGCAAGTCTTTGGAAAAATAAAGGACGAAGAAAGCACATTTGTGTAAGTGTACACAAACTTGGCTCAATCCTTTATGATTCACCTTGAGCAGTCTGGAGTCTTTTTGACGATGATGCCACCAGCTGGGCACACCTTTCTTTTGGCCAGTTTTGTCCGTTGCCCGTTAGATGGGGAGCGTTGGTGCGCAGCCATTTTCGGCTCTCTCCAGAGATGCTCGATCGGATTCATGGCTGTAGAAAAAGAATGCACCTGAGCTTAATTTGGAGCTCGATGGCAAAGGGGGGGAAATGACTTTTTGTGGCGTCGTTGTCGACTTATGGGGACTTTGAGAATCACTCCAGAGAAGATGTTCTGCCCCTCACGGCCGCACTGCAAATGAATTTAACCATCTCTCTATAAAGGGAGCGCCCATTGAGAATCGGTTGTATTTTCACTCACGGGGGGCAGCACTTCATCACCAAGCACAAATACCCTCCACACCCACGTCGTTTGTTATTTACATTTCCTGAATTGCCACAACGAGAGTCAGAAAATTCAGAAGGGCTCACTCGCTGATGCATTTTCATAAATAGCCGACAAAAGATTTGCTTTGTTGTTTAACTTCACACTCGATTGGGTGGGCAAGCACTTTAGAGACCCGACTAGTTCTGTTCAAGTCCGTTTTTCCCCATAACATATTCCCTTTAACACTTCTGAATGGTCGGCATTTGCGATCCTGTCAAGATGAGGTTATCCGCGTAGGCCGCTCGAGCTACCGAGAGCGCATTACCCGCGTCACTCATTGTCTGGCCTGGCAAATATGTCGGCGGTGTCACATGTCCCCGCGTGAGATTGTGACGCCTCAAGCTTGCGGTGACCCCGTCATGTGACTGACACTTTGGGCCCCGAGCAGGAGCTGCATCACAAACAGCTGACTGACACTTTGTAATGCTCACTCCACTGCTGACGTAACCATTATTCATTATGTTAGATAAAAGTGTTAGAGGCTGAGCCCGCCGACCGTTCAAACCTCTATTACCCGGCAGGTTCTTTTATTCTGGTCTAGGTGATTCTTCAATGATTATGCTGGATGAAAAGTTGAACAATTTATTTGAAAATACAGAGTCAACAATAAGGTCGGTGAAGGTTCAGCGCTGGGCTCTCCCGCACGTGACTCGGAACGGCGCCCGAACGAGAGAGAAAGCGGAAGCTTTCGTCGTAGACTTTTATGGCCAAAGACCGCTGCTTCCCGTCGTCTCGGACCAGTCCTCGGTACGCTCGGAAATTCAGTCCGCGCGCCGAGCTTGCGGTACTCGCCGTTATCTATAACTTTACCGGAGAACGAGGTGGCTATTGGCAAGGATACGTCAGTACATCCCGCGTACTGAATGTGTCAGTTCTGCTTGTGCCGATCGGCACGCTCCGACAGCGCCCCGGGTTTTCATCGTACAACTACTCCAACGAAGTTGTATTCAGAGGTGGAAGTTACTCCATCCTCGTCTGTCAGCAGCTGCGCCAGGCTTTATCTCAGTCGTGCATTCCATCTGTAGTACGTGATGTTTCTTATCTGCAACATCCTTCCAGTGCCTTCAAGCTGTCAAATCCTGCTGTTAGTGTCAGTAAGAGGACCAGAATGCATTGGAATTGACTTGTAGTACTTTTCTGTTTTTAGCCTCTGGACTCTCCACGCCACCTTCCACCCCAACGCAGGCCTCCAGCCAGCCTGCGTTCCCCCAGGAGGCCCAGCAGGGCGGCCCCAGCCCGGAAGGCCCGGGGGAACGCTCTCGCCCGCGCTCGGTGTCCACGCCGCCGGACACGGGACAGCGCCTCGGCCTTCCCTCCGCCAAACCCCCGAAACCTTCCTCCGGCCCCGTGCCAGCGTTCTCTACCTCACAACACGTGAGTCACCCTGGAAAAATGTTCCTAATCTTGTAAGGCCTTTAAAGGGAGAAGCTGTCTATTTTAAGACGCAAGACCATTAACGTGGTTTTGACCACTAATCCATAACTAAGTGAGGCTGTAACTCCTCATCATTATTTCAAGCGAGTTATCGCACTACTTGACCGTATGACAACACAGACATAAAATTGCTGTTTTGAGGTGGAGACCGAGCACCTTTGGTTCATGGGGGCAACCCTTTTCACAAGTGGTTCAAAGTTCGCTTCGTAGCGTCAAAAGCATTCACTTAGGTGGAAGAACGTTAGTTTTTTTGGAGAACTAAAATGAAGTGTCATCATCAGTGGCAAGAAAATGACTGGGGTGGGCCACGATTAATGCTTGGACTCCACAAAAAGATTCAATTGATCCGTCTAGTTTCGACACCACTTCTCCTAGTGTTTATTCTGTCTTGTGCTGAGCAGCCGGGACACGGTGACCCACACACAGATTTTATAGCCACTCCGAAGCATGTACAATTTGCGGTTCTGTGGTCACGATCACCGTGTTCCTCTTTCTGAGATGGCATCACAAAAAAAGAATGCCCGCTGAGGCGAAGTCTAATGAGATATGCTGAAGTCTCGCGAGATTTCCGAATTCCATTTTCCTGCAAAATTGAAATTGTGCCAACACGGAGACATTCGACAGTCGCGGTTCCACTGTATAATGTCATAAAATGATTTGCTATTGTAAGGTAAACGCAACTATAAACAGGACGACTATCAATATTGCCGTTTCTAACAATAACACTATTCACGCTGATCAATGTTGAGGTGCTGTTGGAGGAAGAAGCCCTTACTGTTTGGCCTGGTCTGACATTGAACTTTAAATATCTTTGTGCTTGCATGTGTCTGGCCCGGTGTAAATATTACTTTAGGATGTTAGCCATACCTCAAAACGGACCCACAGTATCCGGCGCTCACTTCACATGTGAGTCATGGCGCTGCTGTCGTGAGTGCTGTGCTGATTTAATGAATAATCACGTGGCGCGGTGATGGATGCTCGCTTGCAGACGGCCAGGGCGAATCGATAGTTCATCTCCGGTGTTGTGTACTGCTGATATTAACACCTAAGGAGTGCTGCTCGTGATTGAGGGGCGGCGGGTAAACGCCCGCGGGGGCCCACTCTAGCCTCTTTCCCGATAAAAGAACCCATTGATGTGCTGTAGCTGTATTTTATTTTTTCTCTCCAAAATCCAATTTTTAAAAGCAATCAATTTAATGGACCATAAACCTCCAGAGTTTGCCGTGAAGCCGAGGAGGCCCGCTGGGATGCGGCAGATCGACGGAAGCGCCGTGCCACGTTTGCGGCGCGACGTGGCCGAGCATACCCGAGCAGCTACGCGGCTTTCCTCGCCGCCGCAGTGGCCGTCTTGCGACTGAAGCAGCTCACAATGTCATGCCAATGTGCGCATAAAACACCCAGGGTGCTTTTCAAGCTGCGTTGGCGACGCCGGGGACGTAGAAGGAAATTGCAACATAAACACACACACACACAAAAAAATGGCTGACGAGACAATTTGAATTACCAGCCATCACTGTAAATGTATTTGAACACACTTGAAAAATTAAGTGAATGCAGACTGAGAAGAACTTTACCTAAATTGCTAAAAAAAAAAAATCTTGCTAGCAAATAAATGTTTGGCTCGCAATACAAAGCAAAACTAATTTTTTTTTAAATGGTGCTTTTCCGTTGCACTGCTCCTCCGCCGATTTCCCGGTTGGCTGGAACGCAGCACCGGCGGGCCCCGCCTTCATCTTCCGTCACCCAATGACGCGGCAAGGCATCCCCAGCTTCTCGCTGCCTAGCAACAAGGGCTTCCCAAATATGGTGCGAGAGCGGAGGGGCGTGTCCGCCACAAGCGGCGCGAGCTCGTTCCTGCTCGTCCTTGACTTTGAAGGGACACGCGCCCGTTCGCTTTGGGAGCCTCGTGGCGTTTCCGCTTCTGGCTTTGCGCGCTCCACTGCCGCACAGCGAACGCAAAAGCTTTTGTCAGCGCCTGCGTATATTTAGCCAAAGCGGTTCGGCGGCTCGGGGTCCAAACGCAGGTCGACGTCGTCTGCTGTCGCCGCAGTGGCTTCTGGGAAAAAGCGTCACGTCGGCGGCGCACTTTTGAGTGCAAACTTTCTTTTTGTGTGTCGCGCGGGTGCGCTTTTTTATTTTTATTTTTTATTCCCCCCCTTGTGGTCATAACAGTGCAAACGTGGTGTTTTGTCTCGCTCAGGTGTCCGGTTTATTCGAAGGCATGCTGGAGAAACTCGAACTCGACGACGACGGTGAGTTGAAGGCGGCGGGCGACACTCGCAGAATCGCAAGTGAAATGAAGCAGGGCTGCCGCCTCCGCACACTTTTGGTGTCTTGTTCAATCAATAAATTCCATCAGTGACGTTTTTTGTTTTCCCCCCCATTGCAGCTGTTGCAGCAAGTTGATGAAGCTAAAATGAGAGTACAAATCTTACCAAAAACAATCAATGTTCTTTACTGTTGGGGGATATATTTCAAAATAATTGCAGCTTCCTTAACTACAGTTCTCTTCTACATTTGCATATATATATATATAACTGTATACTACAAATATATATATTTTTAAATCCCATTTTATCTTTTGCACCTCTATTGCTTGTGTGTGCAGGTGCATCTCAAACAAATGTGGAAAACTTATTTCAGTACTTCGATCCCCCCAAAAAATGAAAGCCATAGAGTGAAACATTTCACGATTCGATGTTTGCATTCTGTTGATGAGTATACCTGTAGCTCCTGTACATAATAGTGGCTTATACTGTACATCTCCCCTCATTCACCCACAGGCTTGTAAGTTGTAGCAAAGTGGCGCCGTTTGCCCCTCCCCCCTCCCCATCATTCTCTTTTACAGAGTTCAACGATCAGTGAGAGAGAGTGCAGTATAATGAAAGCTAGTGCTCCAGAGAATTTTAGGCCATAAAGTCTTTTCAGCTTTCCCCTTTTTGTTTGTGTCTTCCTTGCAGCTGCTGAGCCTGAGAGTGACATTTACATGCGCTTTATGAAATCCCACAAGTGCTACGACATTGTGCCAACCAGCTCCAAGCTGGTCGTGTTCGACACGGCTCTCCAAGTGAGTAACGGGTTTGCGTTTTTTTTTGGTCTTTAAATTGTACATTTCACGTATGTACATACCGTATTTTCACGACCATAAGGCGCACTTAAAAGTCTTAAATTTCCTCCAAAATGGACGGGGCGCCTTATAATGCGGCGCTTGAGCGACTGGGAGCGTTTCCTGCCGACACGCTGCTTATATAGAGGAAAAGCGGACGTGACTGAGGACAGCATGCGGGCGTTAAAGGGGGGTAGGGTGCGCGTGAAAGACGACGCTAAAGGCACGCCCCCGCTAGGTATATAGCGGCGGTATGCGCAGTGTGCAAAACAACATCGGTTCGGCTAAGGACCTCCGAAAATGGCACCTACGAAGAGACACTTTTTGCGAAGCACAGTTTAACGCGGAACGTGGGAATCGAGCAGCCGCGAGAGAATTCCAGATCAACGAATCCGTGGTTCGCAAGTGGAGGAAGCAGGAAAATGCCGGCATCATTTTTGAGGAGGCCCCCCCCCCCCGGCAACGAGACTGACTCCGACGAGTACGGGTGGGAACCCGGCGTGTTGGATGGAGAACTTGCCCAGCTGTTCATTTCGGATGCAGAAGATGAGGACTTTGATGGATTTGTGGATGAGGGTTGATCAAAAATAACGTGAGTACGTTGTTAAATACTTCATTAAAGTACAAGCGAACTCAGTTTGGCTCCCGCTGCCTTTTTAAAAACATACGCTAGCATGCAAGCTAGCCTATGTTTTAGCGTGCATGCATGCTACCGTATGTTTTAAGCTAACATATGTTTTACCGTGCCTGCGCCCAATAATGCGGTGCGCCTTGTGTGTGTGTGTGTGTGTTAAATGCAGAAATAGACCTCGTAACTGAGACTGCGCCTTTTAGTGTGATCCTGAAAATACGGTACATACATTCAACTTGTTAATGATCTGAAGGCAATTGGGAACAACAATACACTGTAACCTACCGTCAACCCCCCCCCCCCCCCCCCCCCACTGATATTCTGTCTCTTACCATAATCTATAAACAACCATAATAGCGATTTAAATTGAATTTAAGTGCGCAAACATTAAATTCAGCGGGTGGTCATCTAATTATTTCCTTCACGTATACGTGATGAAGTCCACTTCTTTGCCAAGTTTATGAATACTTATTTTGAGTGCGCTTGTTCTCGGCACTGTCGGGTTAATACCAAATGGAGACCGAAGTAATATATTTGACCTCTGCGCACTTTTGGGCTCTGGGCTGAAATTGAGACGAGAACGTCATAAAGCTGTTAAAGAGTAATCCTGCCGGGTCTTTGAAGTGTATATCGTCGACCGCTAAATCCACAGAGACGAGGGTTACGAATGTTATCCGAGAGAAGGGGAAATACTCCCAGCAGATGAAAGAAATCCAGAGGTCGGCTTTCACCTCTCGCAACTTCCTTTCCTGCGCGCTTCCCGTGAGAAACAAGCCACGAGCCCGTTCACCATCTTAAAACGCATGAACGCTTGCTGTATCATTGTGTGTTTATATCCTTGTTGAAGACGTCGTTCTGGGTAAATCTCATCGCAACTTTATTTGTGAAGCGCTTTTGAAAATAACTGCAGCTGTAACAAAGTGCTGCAGATAATAACATGGAAAACATGAAACAGAACACATAAAATAATCATAATTAAAAAATGAATGAATATGTGAATATCTTTTTTTAATTGAAAGATACAATACAAGAAGTGCTCCCTTCACCTTGGCATTTGGCACACAGGAAGTCGCTTTATTCCCGCTTGTTGCACAGTCCACATGTAGTGTGACGACGTATGTCGATTTAAAGAGGGAGGAGCCAGCTTCAAGTCTCCGCTGACCAGTACGAGGTCAGCGAGATGTTGAAAGTGTAACGATCACGCCGTCGCCCGTTTGCTGCAGAACATGAAGTTGGAATGGATACAAAAACAAAACTGCATTTTTCTGACAGCCGTGAGTTCGTACATTGGCGAGTAACATACGCGCGGGAAGAAGGTTTGAAATCTTGTTCCGCTGAGTCCTTTTCGTTTGCGCGCCGGCTCTCCTGCCGCTCCAGATCTCCGGGATGCATTACTTGCTGAGGGGATGCCGGTCGGCTCCGTGTTGGGGCGTAGCGCTTCTTAGTTGGTAGCATTGTAGATAAACGGTCAAAGTCCAATAGTGGTTTTAAGCTATTAGAAAAACAAAAAACTTTGACCATCGTAGCATGACGCGGATTTTGAAGAACAATTATTTACGTTCTTCCGGGTGGCAAAAGCCAAAACGTTCTCCGATGGCACCACAAGTAAAGCAATCCGTGTCGTTTGACCTGAGCAGATCAATTGCGAAAACGAATGAAATGGCTCGGATGAACCGTTTCCTTGTTGCGGGCTGCTACGGGAAGTCTCACATTGACAAGGGAACGTCTCTCTGATGGGCTAGCCTTCTTCTCTTCCGCCGTAGTTTGAATGTGTGACGTGTCAGTCGATACTTTGCATACCTGAGTGAAATTGTCTTCCACAAAGCCCATGTCGGTTTGGTTGCCAGCGTGTCCCTCGAGAAGTGGCTCCTCCGCCGCCAAGCGCTTTTGCTGTGTTCTCTGAGTAGCTATTTACGACGTCCGCTCGCCTTCTCCTCCTCACCCACAGATATCGCCGGATTGATTTACATTTTTGGGGAAGGAGATGATGGGGCTGCGGGGGCGGGGTAACTCACTTTGAGGGTATTCTTGGCAACGCAGCCCCAGACACAAGTAATTGCCGTACTGTAGTTTCAGCTTCAGATCCTCAACATTTTTGAGTAGCTCTTCAGTAGGCGCCAGCTGGATCTCTTCAGGTCAGCAGTCGTCACTGGAATTCTGCCACCGGGAAGTATCCCGGCACCTATTGTTTGCAAACGTTACGAATTGGCCAATCGTCCCAATTTTATGGGGCATGAGACATTGTTTGTCAATCAAATGTCGTATTGTGTCACAATCAAAAGGTACGTTTTCTATTTTGGTACAGTACGCATGTGCATTTGATGCTTAGACACTCAATCTCAATCATAAAACTAGGGAATGCCCTTCTCCCAAATAAAGTGTGAATAAAACCTGATATTGTCGTTTAAAAAAATGATATTTGACAGGTTAAGAAAGCCTTCTTTGCCTTGGTGGCCAATGGCGTGCGAGCGGCTCCACTGTGGGACACAGAGAAACAAAGCTTTATAGGTAAGAAGTCGAAATCCAGTACCGTTTCCAGTTTTACCGACGGAGACGCTTTGTCTTAGTATTTTCATTCCCGCGTCCTCAGCGTCTGCATTTGTCGGTTTCAGGTTTTAACCTTTTGCTTGCCCGCTTACAATGTCCGAATCATCACGTCACTGTGTCTGCGCCACTGGTGAACGAGCACAGAGGAAACTTTGTTTTATGCCGCTGGTCGCGGCAAGTGGAGCGTGGTTTTATTTCAGTCAATTAAAACTGCCACAAACTGTTAAACTCCGCCAAGGCTCCCTCTGTTATTGACTAGCAGTCAGACTGCTTGAATATGTAGCTAAAGAAATACAGGATTGCAGCGAGTGAATTGACTTTGCCGTGCCTTCTTTTTTTACTGGATAAACTTGACTGCCTATGATAAATAATGAATGCAAAGCAAAGTAAACGCAGGCATAAAGCAGCTGGGACCGCGCCCTCTGAACCAGTTCTCGCCTCACCAGCATCGCTTGATTAGTTTGTCAATGCAATGTTTTCTCATCGCAGGCATGCTGACAATCACAGACTTCATCATCATACTTCACAGATACTACAAGTCACCGATGGTAGGTCCACTTTTATGGCGAAGATTTCACCTCACAGACTGCTGACATCTGCTTCCTTGTCTTTGTTTCAGGTGCAAATATACGAGTTGGAAGAACATAAGCTTGAGACGTGGAGAGGTGCGCATGACAACATTTGGAAGTTCCTTCACAGTATAATGAGATACAAGATCTCTGTATTTTTCTAAAAGTAATGGAAAGTAATATTGAATGACATAAGCCACTGTAACATTATGCAGCGTTTGAACATTATTAACACGGCGCTCAAATATAGGAACATAAAACACTGTACTTCAATCATGGTTCAATTCACATTAGTATTGCGTATAGAAGTTAAGCAAAAATTGTACCGACACAAATATTTGAAAACTGTTATCCAAGGTTAAATGCATATGTATTCTACTTCAAAGTTAAATACAACTCAATTGTAAAAATGTACTTTACTGAATTCGTAAAAGGAAGCCACTGTGGCATAATGCTCATTATGAGCATTATTTCAGTGATTCTTTCACGTACCACTTAGAGGGATATGTGAACCACTCTTTAAGAATCACGAGCTTACATCAACAAATTTCAACAATTTGTCATTTTTCCTATTCTGTATTCGACACACCTCTCATAATGAGCGCGGTTCGACACCACTGCAAACGCGAACGCTCCGGTATTCAAATCTTCGACAGCAGAATATTTGCTGCAGCTCTCGTCGCGGGTCTCCTGATTATTTTTGTCCCCACAGAGGTTTACCTTCAAGCAACGTTCAAACCTCTTGTCAACATATCGCCCGATGCGAGGTACGCCGCCGTGACTTCTAAATGGAGAACCCTTCCTTTTGGCTTTTGGGTTTGTTGCCGTCATCGTGTTTGTTTGCGTTGCAGCCTTTTCGACGCCGTGTACACGCTCATCAAAAACAAAATCCACCGCCTGCCTGTCATCGACCCCGTGACCGGGAACGCACTTTATATTCTTACGCACAAGAGGATCCTCAAGTTCCTCCAGCTCTTTGTGAGTCCGTCACCGTCACAAAAACAAAAAGGGAGGCGTCATTACGCGAGGGCAAAAGTATTGGGAAGCCAAGTCAGGTTGAGCTCTGTTGCAGCTTGTCTGGGAAAGCGCTATAAAGTGTCGGTCGAAGTGTGTCCGTGGGATTTATTTATTTTTTTGTCCTTACTCTGGAAATACGTGAGCGGGCCTGTCTCCCAATACCGGGGGTCCTCCGTTTACGAAAGTTACGTTCCTACGGCGGTGGCATAACCCTAATTTGTACTAACCGAGCTAACACAGTAGTAGAGTAAGAATTGAAGTTCAAAAAATATATATAAATATTGTGTGAAAAACACTTTTAGGCCATGGATGTAAAACAAATGAAAAATGTCTTAATCTTACAAACGAGTACATTGTGCGCCGTTCATAAGTTCTAATGCCAGGACGGTCATAAACCGAGGACCCCCTGAATGTATTGTAGCTCATCACAAAGGTGTTTGATGGCGTTGACACATCCAAGCATGCCTTAATGGGTCTTGTTTTGTGCACTAGGAACCGGAAAGGGCCTTCCCTAAGTTGTCGCCACAAAGTTCGAAGCACACGATTTCATTTAAATTGTCTTAGGTTGTCTGAATCACGGGGTCTTGCCCAAATCCTTTGTCCCATCGCCATAGTCCATTTACCAGCATTCACGTTCATTCGTCTCCTACCCCCTGGTGGCCGACGTCTTGCTTTCGCTGTGTCGGTCGCGTTGTCCAGATGTGTGAGATGCCAAAGCCAGCTTTCATGAAGCAGACCCTGGGGGAGTTGGGCATCGGCACGTACCAGGAAATTGCCTTCATCCACCCCAACACGCCCATCATCAAAGCCCTCAACATCTTTGTGGAGAGGAGAGTGTCAGCTTTGCCCGTGGTCGATGAGTCAGGTCAGCGGGAGATTCTTGTGGTGTTCGGTAGTTGTACCGAAATGTTTTTTTTTTCAGAGCTCACTTTGTCCCCTCTCTCCCTTTCAGGCAAAGTTGTGGACATCTACTCTAAGTTTGACGTCATCGTAAGTGGAAAAACATCGGGGGTGGCAGAGCGACTGAGCCGGTGTGTTGAGGAATCACAAGACCGTGCTTGTGTGCAGAACCTGGCAGCAGAAAAGACTTACAACAACCTTGACATCACAGTGACCCAGGCCCTCAAGCATCGCTCCCAATACTTCGAAGGAGTCATGAAGTGCCATAAAATGGAAACAATGGAGACCATTGTGGACAGAATTGTGAAAGCAGAAGTAAGTTTTCGACCTTTTCCTTAAATAGAGACCTCCGCTCTACGCGTTGTGCGTCACGGTTCTGTAGCGTCCACAAGTAGCATGCGACCCAGGATGTCTTGATTTAAAAACAAATATATATAATAAAATAAAAAATCCACCCATGAGAAGTGTGTTCAAGAGAATCAGTTTCTTGAGTCACAGTTGAGTGGTCTCGAAAATGAATCTTGGCGCCGACGCTCCTGTGTGTGTTGAGTTTGCATGTTCTCCCTGTGTTTGTGTTTTGATTCTGTTTATCCTCTGGATGGAGTCCTTGAACACCTTCTGTATTTTCCACCCGCGTGTCAATCAGGTGCATCGGTTGGTGGTGGTGGACGAGCGTTCCAGCATCGAGGGCATCGTCTCCCTGTCGGACATCCTCCAGGCCCTGGTGCTCAGCCCAGCAGGTATAGACGCTCAGCGTAGCTAACCGCACCTCCTCTCGGTCCCGGACATAGCACCCCATCCCCCACCCCGAGCTCTCTCCTCTCCTGCCCCGCCCTCTCACTTGCTCCCAGGTAGGAAGCGTCCACGCCGCCTCTCAAGCCGGCTGTGTGGGGGCATGTCGCTGGATGCTTGTGTGTGTGTGTGTGTGTAAATCGTCACGCTCAAGTGTGTGTAGTTTATGGTGTCAGCGTGACCATTTTGTTTTTCTGCCAAAGCAAGATCGCAACAATCGCTATCAAACAGTGCTACGGGTAGCTGAGGTTGATGGTCAGTAGATAGCGATTGCGCCTCATTTGATTTCATCGTAATTCGCGCATGTTTTGAAGAACACGACGGGACGAAGGATGGATGAAGCTGTCACCTACCAACTCTCCCACTCGGTTGTCAATTCGAGCAGAGGAAACACGGGGCTCCTTTTTTAAAGTAGACATATGCTTTTCCCCCCACAATTTAAAACAGTTCCCAGATGTTTTATGAACACTTTACACAGCCTATTTCCCGTTACGCTAAAAATTAGCTGGTGAATACGGATTTTGGCTTTGACAGGGCCGTCGCCCCCGTGAGGGGATGTGGCTTTACGTATCTGCACGATAGTGTTTCAGACACTGTTGTCAGGCTGCATCTTGAAAGTGGCGCTGGATCTTCGTTCTTCGTACATCCTAGAGGATCGTGCCATGGGCGGAGAAAGTGCAAAAGGGCTTGCTCAAAGGCACATTGTCAGAAATAGTCCAAGACCAAAAGATTTCCTTGCTTGTTCAATTTCACACCTGATGGGTGGGCATCCACTTCAGAGACTCACTTATTTGTACACAAGTAATTCAAAAGTCTATAATCCATAATGCTGTATGTCCCCTTGATGTTCTTGCACCCCCTACAAAAGGTACTTCTTATTTCAAAATGAAGTGTCGACCAAGTTAACGAAACCACATAAAATGTTTTTCTCTCCAGATTTTATTTTGTAGTAATGTATAACGAAGACGTGTTGGAGTAAAAGTGGGCATTTTATTTCGGAAATGTAGCGGATAAAAGTGAAAGTTGCCAGAAAAAAAAAAAGTAATAATGACGTAATGTACAGATGTGTGAAAAATCTACTTAAGTGCAGTAAAGTTTTTGCACTCTTTTACATTACAAGACTGCCGTTGAACATCGGAGCGAGTTAATGACCGTGAGTAGCGTAATAAAAAACAACACCACCGAAGGTCTAATTCATGTTGCGGTTAGGTGAGTGCACCAGTACAGAAGGGTCCATTGTCGCTTGTTTCTCGCAGACGTTGAACTTGGACAAGTTCATGTAGGAACAAGTGACGCGCTTACGTCGACGTGCACGCTGCTCTGCTACACCGTGTGGTTTGTACGAATGCAGCTTCAGTGTGAATTATGTGCAGTCGGAAGCATTGGCTCACAGCGTGGTCACGGTGTTTACGCACAAATGCAAACGATGATTTCATTAAGCATTTCATTAAATCCCTAAAACGGATTACTATATTACCACAATAAATATGAACTCCAATGTGTCACTCTTACCGTACGTCTCCTATGTTCTCCTCAGACGGCTGCAAGGAGGAGAACCTGCCCGGGTGAGAGGAAGCCTCAGCTTAAAGAGGAGACGTGGTGAGAGCTAAAAACAAACAAAGCAAAAAACAAAACAAAAAAAACCTTCGAAAGCAAAAGCAAGCTGATGCAACGTAGAAACCAAAGAGGTAGTGAGCACTGAGGACTGCGCTTGTTGATTGTACTGTATGTTGATTGTTCGCATCAGACCAGTACGTGTACATACAATATGCTGTGTACATATCCATGTATGAATATAAATATTATCAAAGCACACCATTCTCGTCGCCTTGCCGGGGAATGGTGGACCAGATCAGACGGGTTTGAAAATTGTTGAGTGGTTGGTTTAACTTGTCAGAATTTTGTCACACCGAAGGTTAAAAAGAAAACGGAATTAAAAAACAAAAAAAGGTCCAGCTTTAGAGATACTTACATAATAAGAATAATAATTTCACACTCTTGTGATTCCAGTTAAGAAGAGATTTTTCTTTCCAGGTCGTTTTCATGTCAGCAATGTTGAGAAACGCGTGAGGATATAACATTAGTGCAGTCAGCATTAATTTTGACAAATAAGAAGCATCATCCCAATCTTCAAATATTTTTTTTAGGTTTATTTTCTGTTTTGGATAAAAATAAAAAAAGTAACATGATTTGAAAAGATTGTATTTCTTGCAAGTAGTGGCCACAGGTGCTTAGGTGCAGATCAGAGGAGGAATCCATTAGTCGGGAGCTTGTCATTTAGACATATTCCAAAAATATTACCGCTCCACGCACAACATCGTGGAGCGACCACAGTCGTGCTAATCGTTATTATTGAAGACGGCGTCTTCGCAGAACATAAGCTCTGCTTTAATACTGCGCTGGTTACAACATGCGTCTCCACCTCACTTAATTCATCTGATAAACCGTTCACATGCATGGGTAGGTGCTGCTGTTTTGGTTAGGAAAAAGAGTTAAAAAGGGCTCAGCGGTTCTCTCTCGTTCTAAAATCTGTGTGTCAACAACAACATATACGAGGTAGCTCCAGTTGTTACCGGTTTTGTTTGAGGAAGCCGTCAGTTTCTTTGAAGTGGATGAGGCACATTGGGACACGCAGTCGATTTGCGAGACGGGCCACTATTGGAGGAAATGCGTGTCATGCTTTTCATTATGACTGAAGTGCATTTTCATTTTTTTCGAGGAAGATGATGTTAACAAAAGAAGCATGACCGCAGCTGGACATGTAGCTCATCTCCCCGATGGACTGTAAATAGGATTATTCTTTTTTCTTTTCTTTTTTTGGTCACAGAAAGCTTTATTTTTTTATGAGCACGGCATTAAAGAGACTGCTGTTTTCTGTTTTTGCTTTTTTTGTAAATATACTGCTGGATCCACATGTACAGCAGTATGAATGTTCTTTTGCTGTTGTTTTTTTTTTTCTATTTTTCTGCCTGCGGAAAAATAAAAGACACTGAATGTATGTTAAACTCGGTTATTTGTTTTTATTTTGTCTATATATACTTTTATTCGGGTCCTTTTTGTGTGTGTTAAGCGGGGTGCACGCATACGATAGTCGGGCAAAATTTCTGTCATTTCTTTCCCCCCCCCCCCGACTCCCGATCAATGTTAGCAAAGGCCTGATCATCAGATTTCTTTAAAAGATTATCTTGAGTGATTATCTATGGCAAGGGTGTCAAACTCATTTTTGTCACGGGCCACATCGCAGTTATGAGAAGACTGTAAAAACATGTTTTTCAACTATTACATTTCATTTCCAAGGGGTATTGGTAACAAAACAATGCTTGCAAATATCTCAATGGTATTACACTAGAAACACAATTAGCGATTTTTGATTTGCTTTCGCGGGCCACTTAAAGTGATGTGGTGGGCCGGATCTGGCCCCCGGGCCACCAGTTGGACACCCGTGATCTATGGTGTGGTGCGTGATATTTTTTCTGTACGATCTGCTCTGAAAACGGTCTGGGCCGACAATCATAAGTGTTAAATGTTTAATATTTGTGATGGAAAGAGATGAAAGCTGGTTTTGTTGAGTGTTTGTATAATATCGCTCACTTTCTGTCACTGACCACAATAAAAAAAAAATATATATATATATATTGTATTCATTTTCTTATTTGATATGGACATCACAATAACATTGGGCGATCCAAATGCATTGCTTGGTGTTTTAGCACCAAGTGCTAGTTCTCGACACTTGTCCACGGAAGCTTTTTAAAAAGGTAGCTAGAATATAAGAAGGTAGAAAAATAACCGATATATGCATGTATGCTTGTTGAAAATCAGTGTCGTGGTAAGTACTGTAGTTTCATTGTTAAACATCGAAATCAGTCATGGGGGAAGGATAAGAATTTTAGTGGCGCTGAATAATGCAGTCAAGGAGGGAGCATCATTTCCTCATGTTAGGGCACATTTTTCACTGTGAGTAAGTTCCAAAACCGTAGCGCTTGATCGCTTTGGCACTTCATTTGAAGATATTTCCGATTTGTGTCAGAATAACGAGTCAGCTGCTTGAGCATCTCTCCACTTTGGAGTAACATCTTGTGCTTAACGATGAAGTGACGACGAAACGGTGGCGGCCTCGTGAGCTTTTCTCGTCAACTGTAAGAAAAAGGACCGCTGGCCGGTCTACCGGGATTTTAGTTGTACTAACTAGAAGCCTAACACAAAGGCACACTGCAATGGCCGGCACTAGTGACTCTTGTTCCATCAAAACTTGAACTTTTCTATTTTCCTTTGGGATCGTAGTGTTCACTCGCAGATAGCATTTTGTAAAATCTTAACAGGATGCTGAAAAGACAATGACAACCAGAAATCGAGACCCTAATAGCAGTGTTTGTTTTATATTTTATATATAATGGATGTAAGGTTCATCCGTAATATGTTTTCATGGCGTTCCCGGACATGCCTTTTTTGGCCTTGGGGCAATTAAAGAATTCACATGCTGGGCAGACACGACCCAGTGTTTGAACCCGGGAAGACCACACGGTGGCGCTGTAGCACACTTGAAAACGTGCTTGGGTGGTGCAGTCCAATCCCATCATTGCAGAAGAGCTAATGAATTGACTGCCCGTCTGCTTGGATATTCCCATCTCCGTGCTTGTGAGATGTGCGATCTCACTACTCACTGCGCATGTTTGATGTGTGCTTGGGAAAACGTCCGTTTCAGCAGGAAGTTTTCGGCGTGTCAATGAGGCGGCGGGACCGTGAGTGGATGTGATGGACTTCCAAATGAGGGAAGCGAGCTGGCCCAGACTGATTGTGCTTTGATCTCGCAACCCTCCCCTGCGGTAGCCCAGTGCTGGGATGGCCTCCTCCTGCTACACCTTGTAGCCCCCGAGCAGGAGAGGCATGAGGGCCTCCTCCATCCTTCTTCGCCATCCCCACTCAGGCCGGAGTGGCTTTTGAAAATCCACAGGCTAATTTAAAATTCCCCCTCAGAGCATCTCATGCATTTTCTATGCACGGTGAAAGGCGGGATTGCCCAAATGAACTCCTCGTCCGCCGCTAGCCTTCTCACTTTCTCCCCCCTCTTTCAACATTAGTTTTACTGCATCATGCTTTTCACAAATTCCACTGAGCTGCTGCCTTTGAAGGCGTGTGTGATCAGAGGAGAGGAGAGGAGAGGAGGGGGGGGCAAAAACCTGGCCGCAGGGCTTATTTTTTATTTTTTTTGGCGCTTATGTTTTGTGGCGGATGGGAGTCAGTCTGGCAAGTGCAGTGTTCGGGGGCAGCTTTGATGTGTGCCGGCTTGGGCGAGGCTCACAGTCACGCACAACTCCGCCCAAACGTCACTTGAACGACACGTTACGCATTGTCTTCACGACTGTCTGTGACTTTCTTTTGTCGAACGAGTACACGTTACACACCCTGTGTGACTTCTGAAATTGGCCCTCTTTTAGGGTTCTGTCTACTGCAAGTCAGCAAGTGGAAACCCCGCCTCGTATTCTGCTTGGCCAGTGGTGAGTCTCGTCTTTGTTCCCATGACAACCGCGGCCAGCACCTGAGCGTTGGACTGGAGTGACTTCCACGTGTGGGAAGTGCCCATAAAGATGGTAAAATAATTTTCACTTGTGGAGCACTTGACACGAAACACAAATACTTCCACTTTCTCCACCGCGCCAAAACGTTTGCCGAGCAATCGTATGTGTGTTCCTTGTCAGGAGTAAACTCCTGTGAGCAGATTTGCATTCAATGAAATTGTAAAGTGCGATTGAACATTGTGGTGATTAAACATCCAACATTTCATTCATTTTTTTTTTTTTGTTTTCCAGTAAACTTCAACTGGGAGTGACAAACACTTGAAGCAGCACGTTTTGCCTCTTTTTTTATGGAGAATGGTGGAAGTGATGTTATACGATAGCCTCTCAATTTTGACCGCGAGATTAAACAAGCCCTAAAGTAGACTTGATGGTTTACACTTCTGGATCATATCCACGGGGTTGTTCACTGTACCTGCATTCCGCAACTCAATGCAGCGCTGCTCACCTCTTGACAGACTGTGGCCGTCCGTCACAGTGGGGCTAAATTTATGATGAGAGTTAGTGTACCATTGCTACTGAAATGTCTGACAAAAAGAAAAATTCACAAAAAAATGAGACTCAACAAGCAGACTTGGCGGCTACTCGACAAAGTGTTTTTTTTATTAGGAACGATGGGATCCCCTAGCTTATCGTGGATTATAGCAGTAAACAACAGAAAACACATTTCACTTTCTTTTTTTTTTTTTTTCCTCTTTAAGTGCTACAGGTTTGCGATTATAGGTGTAAAACAGTACAGCAACCATAGTGCCTACATTCTTATATGCACAAGGAATATATTTCAACAATTAAAAATACAGTTGTATTGCTGATATAGCTGTGGCTGCTTTTTTGCATTGTGGCCTGCTCCCTACACGCAAACGCGCACGCACACAGCGGGAGATGATGTCGTGGACGTAAATGAACCATTTACAGCATGAAGCGGATTATAGTACAGTTAACATAGACAATTTAAATTAAACATGAACACAAATTGACTTTGGTTTGCAGCTATCTAGGACGAGACTGTGGCAGTTTAAGCTGTATACGTGAAATTAACCGTGTAGCAGCCTCAAGCCAATATGGACACTTTAAATTCACTTTTAAAACATTGTGTCGTTACAATAGCAGCCAGAAAATAATGTTGTTACAGTGTTATTTCATAGAAAGAAAGAGGGGGTAAAAAACAGGTTAAAATCACTGACTTTACTGTTAAAAATCTGGTACCTCTCAATAAATAGACAATGTTGTTGTTTTTGTCTTCTATGCATTTCTGATCTATAAATATTGTGAGACATCAGTGTCTTTTCACTCATGCAAAGACTTGAAGATTAAAAAAAAACAAAAAACTGTACACACAAATAATTATGGATCACTTCCAGTTTTTCTGTCAGACTGAAACACAAGACAAACATCAATAAAACATCGATGAGGGGAGGGACTTCTCAGGTTCCAGCACACAGGAACTGCTTTTTTTTTTTTTTTTTTTCCCCCCCCTTTCTTTTCTTTTTTTTTGGGGGGGGGGGGGGGGGGGTGAGGGTGCGGGGTGCGCTGTGATTTTCCAAATTCTCGTGGTAGAAGTCACTACTGGGCAGGGTACAAACATACCGTTAACACCAAAGATTTTCCCCACTTCCGGTGAAATCAACACCAAGGCCTGATTATCATATGTCTCTCAATGATTATCTTAAGCGATTATCCTGTGGCGTGGGGTGTGTTAAGAGCGATATTTCCTCCCCAACCTGCTCATGAAAATGGTCAGAGACAATCATAAATGTTGAACCTGCTCAGTATTTATGATCGCGTGTGCAGTTGCTGCGTTTTACAGTGTAGCACACACTCAGGAGCAGTAAGCGCAGCCCTGTGTTGGGTCTCTCACATTAAAAACAACAAAACCTTATATTTGTGTACCCTGCTTTGGGCACGGCAGCAGCTGGAGCGCACGAGTATGTGTGCGCTACTGCTACACAGGTGGAAAGCAACAACAACAACAACAAAAACACAGAACATGTCATGAAGTTGGCGATGACTTCTTTTTACACCAGGAATGAATGCTGCTTTGCTAATTCCCCTCCTCAAAATGCTAAATTGCCTCATCTGCTTCTCCTTTTGTGCTCGATTCAACGTGCTTCTCCCTCCTTTTCTTCACTGTCGCACTTTTTTTTTTTTTTTTTGTATCCTCCAAACGTTTCATTTCTCTGTGCTTGAACGTTTTGGAGCCAAAATTCCACTCGCAGAACTTTTGAACATCCAGCTGAGAGAGTGCATTATATGGACACAAGTATTGGGACACATGTCTTAATCATATGTACATATACACGAAAGGTCAAAAGTATGAGAACACCCCAGTTTTTTTTCAAGCTTATTAGTAATGGAGTTCAATTTCTCATTTTACTCTGAAATGAAATCACAGAACAAATAAATTATTTGATTTACAAAAAATATCATGGAATCAGTCTACAAACAAAAATGTATTCTAAACCTTTGACTCAATGTAGCAGCCGCCTTTGGCAAATTCAATAACTGAACACAATTGCGACATTATCTCTAAAATGGAAATCAAGTATTCGTCAAAGTTTAGTACCGGTCAAAGTTTTTCAACGCGGCAATTTTGTGTAGTTACATTTGCGACATTGCGACGCTGTTCACCCGTTATTCAAATTATAAATTGCAACAAAACTAGTGACCGACGAAAACTACTCGCCCAAGTCGAGTGTGTCCCCATTGAAGTCCCACGTACCAAATGCACGTCCCGCCACTGCTTAAAACATGGCCTGTACAGTTAATATTTACATTTTTTAAATGTTATGAAGGGGCAGTTTGACCCAGGAACAGATTATTACTCTCTACGTGATTTCCATTGGAGAAAATTGGATTGCGTTCAATCTTTGAGGTTCCACCGTATTGCGGGTTCCTGTAGGTGTCCCAATACTTATGTCTGCACAGTGTACAGTATCTCACACACGTACACGATTACAAAGCCGGTCCATTATACATTCTGAGCAGCTGTTCTTCACAGGAAGTCGTTTTGATGGGTGGCTGCCGAGGGAGGGGGCGCAAGGGGGTAACCGGAGTCCACGCTTCAAATGGGGTCCTCCACCCTAACAAGCAGGGGCACCGCAGTCGTTCATCCCGTCGTCTCGTCTCCCACTTGACACATGCAACTACTGTCTACGCTAACACAAGGTTCATGCTTACTACTAGCAGAGAAGCAGGCGGCTTTGGGAAAGCAGAAAAGAAGAATCTTCCATTGTCCTCGGTGTTGTCAATGTGATGACGTGCACGCCGCCATCACTTAGTGTGTCTTTACTGGTGGTGGTGGTGGAGGTGGTGGAGGGGTTGTGAACTCAAGGAGGACAAGGCGGGTTACTTCTGCGTAAGGTAGGCGCCGATGGTGAGGCTCGCCGCCCCGAGCGCGGCCAGGCTGAAGACGGTCTTGATGGAGGGCCACGAGCAGTTGAAGACCGAGTCCCTCTGACGGCCGTACAGCTCCACAAAAGCATCCTGCGCACAACAAAACCACCACTTGCCCTCATTAGTTTGTCAATTATTGCACGCCACACTGATACCTCGGCTTTCTTTTCTCATAAAAAAAAAAATAGATATCTTACTGAGTGAATTTATCTTATTTCTAGTGAAAACATCTTATTGTACTCCTTTGGCTTTTTCCAAAGCTTTCAAAAAGATCTTATTTAAAAAATATTATGAAGTCCGTTCATACTAACTACATTGGCAGGGACAAAATGTTGTTGTTTTTTTTTTTTTTTTGCTTGTTTTGAGAAGGTAATTGTTTCCAGTGTCGGCACACCTGGACAGACTAATAATATCTAATGCAGTAATGGAGATATATTTCTATTCATAAAATCTTTTTTTTTTTAAGCTAATGTCAACAATATGTATATTTATGTAACCAGGAAAAACTCACTGAGATTAAAAATATCTTTTTCAAGACAGTCCTGACCAAGACCAGCAGTGGCACAGTTTAAAAAAAAAAAAAAACGTTAGAAATCAAGTCACATATACAAGAAAATGTGAAATAAAGTATTTCAATCTTTCAAATGCATAAAGACACAAAAATCAGACAGAACATCCACAAACAGATGTGCCCGCCTCCCTGTTTTCCACCAATGTCTTGAAAACATCCAAGGAGACCTGATCATGACGATTCAAGCCTTTTTGTCAAGCCTTCCAGGAAAAGGGGGCAGCAACCAGCAACCTTTTTTAGACGGTAAAAAAAATAAATAAATAAAAAAAACATCCTGGGAATGAAGATGATAGATTCCAGAGTTCCTGTGGCTGATGAAGGTCGGAAGGTAGAATTGCCTCATAAACAAGAATATACCAATGTTTTAGTCTACGTTTAGACAAGGACGACCGACCAATGCGACCACATCACGAACAGTGACGCGTGCGACATTTAAAGTTGGCGACGGACCTCAGAGCCCCATGATACGCAGTATCCAGAGCAAATAAACTCCGGGAGGAGGCACGCATGCATCCATGTAACGTCACCGTCATCCCAGACGTAAAAAATAGCAGCAAAGCGGCCTCTTTCTGGATTCAAAACAAAGGCGGGATTGGATCCTGAAAGAAAAACCCACTTTCAGTTTCAACCTTTACCAACGGTTGAATATGAGTGAATGAGAGAGATTCATCAGTCATCTGTGAACCTTGAAAACGTGGCAATTGGGTCGAGGTTCTTTTGCTTAGCCTTAGCGTTTGAGAACAACACGACTTTTAACTTTTAAATCATTCAAGTTCTGCTGAATAGAACTAAAACCCAGTCGTAATTGGGCGAGGGCACTACAACACTCATCATCTCTTGCATATGCATATAAATGATTGATTTTAGATGTTAATTGGGTTTGATTATGCAATATTGTTACATATTATGCCATATTTGGCAACAGATTGAGGTGCTGCTGAACCTCTATTTACATATTCCAGTGCCAAAAGTAAACTTTATTTAGGAGATTACAAATCCTACTTCGTGGGATGCGAAATGTCGGCACAAAGTGACATAGCCATCCATCAAAAACAGTCTCGTTATGTCTGGACCAAAGTGCACGGCCCTCAATAGAGTCATGTGAATAAACATTCGACAGCAAAACATTTTCCCAGAAGACTTCACAACGCAGTGGGAGTGAGTTTGGAAAAAAAGGAAAAAAAAAACTGGCAAAACAAAACCACAATTATGCATGAGTGCAATTCACAGGAGATAAACACACAAAAAAAATGTTTTTTTTTCTTTTTTTTTTTTTTTTTTTAAATGTAAATTCCTCTCAGCACACCCTTCAGTATGGGTGGTGTTGTTATTGCACCCATGCTGCCAGCAGAACCATTACGCTTCACACACTCGCCCACACACATCCTAGGACACCACACACACACACACACACACACACACACACACACACACTCTTGACAAACACGGGAATCACCCAAAAAAATAGCCAACTCTTCTAGCAGATGGTGGATTTTTGTGGAATTATGGTACTTCAAGCACAACAAATAGTCAAGTGTTTTCAAAGACGTCTGTTCCACAAAGAAATGTGCCTGAGAGAAAATGCCATCAGTGTGTGTGTGACACAAATTTATATATACACACACACACACACACATCTGTTGACGCATACTGACGGCAGCAACAGCTGGACAGGAAGTCACGCTGCTAAAGCGAGCGTCGAGCAGCACATCAGCTTGAAGGAAACAGGAATGCAGCTGACTTGCTTGGGAGAACTCAACGTTCGATTCCCAAACTCACGGCTAACTGTCTGATTTCCCTCATGGGGCCTTGCTTTAAATGTATGCTGACCTCAGCGTGAACCGCGAGCGACGGATGCCCTTCATTCCCGACAGTGTTGTGACGAGTCCTAACGCGGGTCGTATGATTCTTGTTGAACGCATTAGTAATTGTTTACTCTCACTCACGCCGGATTTCAACTTGGATGCCGAAAGACGCTGTCGCCGAAAACAAAAACCTCAATTCCGGCCCGTAATGGTGGTATCACACAATATCATAGCAAAACCTAGATACCACGCAAATATGACCCTTAGTGGCTGTAAGCGATACATGCTTTTATTATTTTTATTGTGATTATTATATACAAAATATATAATAACGTATATGACAATATATATAAAAAAATTTCCCAATAGTCTTTTGTCTTCGTTTCATCGTGTGTATCTTCATGGTCCAGCTTCCAGTCGTTTTAAAAAAATGTTTCGTCCAATCAGATTTCAGCTGCCGTGTGTTGCCATGTCAATGTAATCTGCCCTCTGTGTGTTCAGAATCGCCATTGCTCCTTGAAGCACTATGAACAGTGGTTGTCTGTCTTAACCAATCAGATGTCATATTCACTCCTCTTACGTCATTCGCCGCTTTCATTGCACAGCCTCTCTCACAGGTCTCTCTTGCCGTACCCTGCATTTCCTCGTCTTCTGATTGGTTGAATTTACCGTCCTCTGATTGGTTGACCCTTGTCCTGCAGCTAATTCAATGGGATTTATTGGGTTTGGTGCAGGTGCCTTAAAGACTGACAAATATCGGACATGATTAAGAATACATTTTCAAAGCGGACTTTTCTAGAAAAACTGGACATTTTGAGGACAGGGCTGCTGGCTTGTTTGAACCCTGAAAAGGGTTTATTCGCTTCACTTGTACAGCAGCAACAACTTGCTAGTTGTGACTGCTAGCTAGCTAGCTAGCTCTGACAACCAAACACAACTGTGATCTTTGGTGAGTACGATGTATTTTATTTCAAGTTTTCATGCTTTTATCATGTTTTTAGAAGTTAGAACTAAAATATTGCAGTGTAGAGGTTTGCGGGTTTTTTTGCGAGGTGATGTTGGATGATAAATGCTTAATGTTTCTTGCTTTAGTCATAATGTTATAACATTCTCAAATGTATACTTGAACACCCCTCTCTTTCTGTCTGTAATGCCATGCACAATTTAGTGTTTTTGTACAATATTTTGTGATGTGATAGTGGCGGTATTAAGATGTGGATTTTTGACACTTTCAGCCCCCACTGAATGCTGAGAATCAAGCATGAACTTACTTGCTGTTGTACTGTGGATCTCTATAAAATGTTTTGAATGCTGAGGAACAAGCATTCATACTAATTCTGTTGTTGCAACAAAACCAAGTTAGTGTATGAGTGCTTGAATCTCAGCATTCACACAAAATGAAGATGAGTGTAGCACAGCGTTTTGTTGCGACTAATGCTGAGAATCATACATTGTTACAAAATGCTGTGCTACGTTTATGGAACAAAAGACTATAAAAAGGCAACGTCTATTATTAAGCGCTTTGGGGAGACACAAGTATTTCCTGTTTCCCCCTCCCCCTACCCCCTTCCTGTCCCATGGCATTCCCGAGGCCGGGGGGTAGGAGGAGTGTGTGGGGGGGGCTGGAGGTGGTCTCTCTCTGAGTGTCACACAAGTGGAAGTATCAGCAGTTTGTTCATACTCGGGGCCTCGGGTGCCAAAACAGTCGCCACTTGTGAAACCCCACGGCATTTCCTCAGTTAACACTGAAGCCTTTTGAGCAGTTTTATTTTGAACACAGCCCTCGTCATCTTCTTCTTCTACTCCCTCCTCCTCCTGGTCTCCAGGATGCGGGTATTAATTAGAGAACAAGCTGCTCCAGTCCGACCTCCAGCTAAGGGGAATGTTTCGCTTGGCAAAACACAGACCTCCAGCTCGTTCCCTCTCTCTCGCTCACCTCTTAGCGCAAAAATGACATCTCAATGGTGTCATGTGAGGGTCGATGATACTAGCTCATGACGCGTGTCCTCGACGCAACCCAGACGGACCGCACAGATTATCCTGCATTCCCATCGGAAACACAAGACAGCCAATTACAGTAAGAGTCTGCCAGGAGCTCTGATGGATGTTAAAAAGAATCCCATGAGGGCAGGGGCGGTAATAACTCCACAGTCAGTCGGGGAGGAGGAAGAGGAGGTATGGTGTTGGTTGCTGATACTGGAGGCTTGTCAGGTGGATGTCATGAGACTTAAGCATGCTTCACTTTTCCCTCCTGGAGCCTTTGACCCGCTTTGTTCAGAGCAAGTGAACAATCATGTGACTTGGTGGAAAGACAAACTTTCACGTTCACCTCTGCCAAACACTTAAAATTAAGTTTATTATTTTATATAAATATTGACTTTCTACTGCATTCTAATCAATATTTACATTTTGTTAATAGTGTTTAGTAATTTTTTTATGAATGTAAAAAGCTGTAAAATAAAAAAATAAATAAAGCAATACAGCAGGGCTGTAGCGGTCTTCCGCCGCAAAATGATAGCACCCAGTAGTTGCCGCAAACTGCAAAAAAACGTGAGGCATTGAACGCATCAGTCTAACAAACAACAACAATTGAGGAGACTGTCGGACTCCTGTTGTGGTTCACAGTCATTTTATTCAAGTGGTGACTGACAGTCGCAAGCAAATGGACCGTCGCAGCAAAGTGTGTCGTACTGTAGCGTCTATATCCAAGGTATTGATAGTGTTTTTGAATATCTTTACCGATTGTTTTTATTTTTTTTCCAAATGTCAGCTAGCCCACATAATGCCTGGATCAGACTACAAGACAAATTTGGTCTTTCCCGATTGCACTACGTCAGACTATTGCCATCAAATCTTGCCGTTTCTCGGACAGACAGTGGCAACACTACACAACATTTATTCCGATAGCACCGTATCCCGTCTTTCACGATCACTGGGCTTTATCTTGTCAAATCAAACGCTGTCGGAGAGGGGGAAGCAGAAAACGTGTCACCGGTCAACGCGACCGGATACACTTGTTACCATGGCGACAACAATGCACCGTGCCAATGTATTGTTTCTGTGTGTGAGTGTGGGGGGACAAAATGAGAAGAAATGTTTGGGGGACAAACTGAGGAAAAACGTGTAGTGTTCGCCACTGGTGCTCGGGAGAGAACGTTCATTCAAGGATTGACAGAGGTATGTTCACTTACTTTTAATACGATACGGCTCGCAAGCAGGCAACAAAATGTTATGTAGCCTAGCAAGCTAGTGCTAGCACATACGGTTGTACATGGCAGCATTCTGTGGAATCATGCTCTAAAGCTTTGGTAAACATTGGTTTGTACGCATTAATAAAGGTTGACAACGGCGCGCAAGTAGGTTGACAACGGCAAGCACGGGAGGCGATTCACCGGTCATAATACCCAATTCTCTTGGTCGACGTCAAGGTGCGCTGTCGGAGAGTTGTCATTGGTATGTCACATTACATGGAAGATATCCAAAATAATCTAACTTTCTGGACTTTTCATTTTGACGTCATGGGGCTATCGTAGGGCCAAATCGCTACACTACAATAACTTTTGTCGTTCCTGACAAAATATGCCTGGCCCGATCTGGGAAATCGGCTGCGATAGCTAATCGGGTCAATATTGGGGTTAAAATCCTGTAGTCTGATCTAGCCATAAATCTCTTTCCCCAAACCAGACATCCGCTGTAGTACCAAGACTGACCTGTGAGAGGCAGCACAGTGCCAAAGGGCATCCACACTCATTGAAAATACAAAGAGGAAAGAGTAGTTCGAGTAGTAGTTGTAGGGGCAAAGTTGTCAGTGCATTCCGTGTGTGGACGGCAAGAAAACCAAAAGAACAAGGATTTTGGCACATTGTCCTTCATAAGGTTGCACACAACACTGGAAAATTACAACAAGGCAACTGGGAATAACCATTCACAGGTAAAAATATTTTTGGGGTCCTTTTTTCAAATGTTCTGCATTAATAGCACACGCTTTGGCATTGACAAAAAAAATGTAAACCTCATTAAAATTAGCAAGTTACAACTTAATTTCAATGTCCTTGCATTGCCTTTGATGGGAACGTTGCCTCTGCCAACATGACCGCCACGTGGACACGTTGGGTAGCCGGGCAGCTAAAGAGTGCTGGCTTATCGCGTCTGCTCTTCTTATCTGTGAGGCTAACTGTTAGCTCATCTGGTAACTGGTATCACTCATGACGCCACGTCCCCCTTCAAGGGACACGTCAACCCACAACTACGTTTCCATACTGTGTGACTTTACGTGGTCTTTTGTGTCATTATGTTTTATATTTCAAAATAGGGCTGCATGATGTTGGATAGGAAATATAGTAGGTGTGCAATCGTTTGATCTTTTGCGCATGTCCAAACAGGTCCCCCTGCTGGTCACTTTTAATATTAAAGCTGAATAACAATGCTACAGCACACCAACATCGCAGCAGACCCTGTGACTACTGGGCACAAATACATCGCGATGACGATGTTCAAACAAAATATCGTGCAGCCCTATTTCACAATACAGTGGTATTTTTCTTTATTACAAACATAAATATGTGAATAAGTGAATTTTTCAGTGAATGGCCGAGAACAGGTTCTACTGAAAAAATGTGAACAGGTGAAATTGTGACTAGTGAAACACTAATGGGAGGGGGTTCACAATAAGAGCGGTAAGATCACACTTTTATTTTTTTTATTTTTTTCCTCATGTGTGGGGTCGCACATGTTAAAAGTCAGTTGAAATGCTAAAAATCAGTGTGTGTGTGTCTTTTAAATCAACAGGGGAACCTCATAATTTCCAAGTCCTTCCAAACACAGCCCCTGCCTTCCTACTTATTGTCTCTTTCCTCTTGAAGTGACCTCCATTATGGAAATGTGAGACTTTGAGGAATCCTAATAAGGCAGCTGGCAACAGGACGACACACACACATAAAGTTGAGAAGGGGCACAAACAGCAGCATTTATCACAACCGCAATCGAGTGTATAAACTTCACATTCATCTCTAGCCCGCAGCAAACCATCTGCCTTTGACAGCAGGTGTGCACCTGGGAAATAAAATCCGGTTAACAGTTCTCTGAGGTATTCTTTTTGGGGAGGGGGATCAATGGCTTTTAAAAGGTCACAGGAGCGAGGGTTGCCAGGTTGGCTCTCGGCACACGCGGGAACCCTCAGAGAGATGCTACATTGGAGGATTTTGGGAGGGCCGGGTACGGATCAGCCGCCTCAGTGTCATGGTTACCTCGTTCATTTGCTTTTCCCATCAGCGGGCTGCCTCACATTTGCTTTTCGCAAAATTTTGGACCTCCTCCCGCAAGAGGCCTTGTTAGGACAATAAATGAGTCATCTTGACCACAACACACAACAAGCCTCACACACTTTGTGTGTGTGTGTGTGTGTGTGTGTGTGTGTGTGTGTGTGTGTGTGTGTGTGTGTGTGTGTGTGTGTCTGTACGTTCTGGTAATTGCAGGCCGGCCAACAGGGCAGAGAGAGGGATGTGGGCTAAAGTTCAGCTCGTAATTAAAGGAACCCGCCGTGGATCGCCTGTATTAAACACTGTTTATTTCCAAAGCATTCTCACATAATTTGAAATCTTGCACACTACGGTCATTGGCACGCTTTGATTTCCTCATGAGCTTCCAGCGGACTTCTCCTTGGCTAATTAAAGTCAAACAAAAAGCCCAAATGCAGGAGTCAAGGGAGGGTAAATTGATAGAAAAAAAAAAAAGAGATGCAAGCAAGACATTTAGGTCCCGTGTAATAAATCTGTGTTGATCCGGATATACACACACAGGCCTTTGGTAATGCCTAGCCAATGGGCTATGAATTATAATGCTACTAAGGAAAATGTATGATAAAATACCATATATAGTGGAACATCTGAGATTTTCAAAATTTTCCCCATTAAAAATAATGCAAATAATTTGTTCCTGGGTAAAACATTTAATCTAAAATGAAGTAGCCAAAGTTACGTTTATCTTAGCTTCATGTAACTGCCGTCTTTTGGAGTAAATATGGCAAAAGGCCATGAAGTTAAAATAATTTAATAATAATACAGTAAATTTTACACTATAAATGAATATAATTTTTAATAATTACTTAAAAATAATAAAATGATTTTGAGCACAAGATAGTTCCGGTTAATATTCACGTAAAAACCAGTGAAACAACAAAATGGTTCATGAAATAAAGTTAACTAGTGTAAAATGTAAAAAGCACCAACACACTTCAGTTTGATACTCTGAATGTAAGTTGACTTACTTCACGACACCGCGTGACATCTTTTGGAATGAAGCTCGCACGAAAGCCATACAAAAAGCAGAATCCTTGAAGTGAAGGCCACATGAAGTACGCTGCGGTACTAGCAAGGTTTGTGCTAGTATTGTTGAAGAACCTTGTGACGAAAATTACAATTTATATGATATCAGGACAATTTAGAGCATAGGTGTCAAACTCGAGGCCCTCGGCCCTGTGCCGGCTCTCCCTTCCATTTTATGTGGCAAAAGCTTAACCACCATTTTCCCCGACTTATTATCAAAACGTATTTATTATGATATTGACAAGGATATTGACAAGCAGGGGCAATGATGCGGCGATAATTAAGGTTCTCACACAAGACATTAGGTGAGCGACAAGTGTAACTGCCTCGTGCTTTCGACGCACAATTGATAAACACAGTGCAGCTTCTGGCTAACTGACGCAAGGGCTAGCAGTATGTTTTTTTTTTTTTCAGAAAGTAAATATCAGTATTGCCCAAAAAAAAAAAAAAAATGTACTAAAAACTTCCAGCAGCTTTTAAACCGCTTCTCCCGGTTTCTTCAGATGAAGCCAAAGCAATAACAAATGTAATTATTCGTGTTTTTAGTGTTACCTTTGGGCTTGTGTGCATCTTTTTTGCCCTAAAAACAAGACAAACTATTGATGTTGCACTTTCCTAAGAAGCAAGGATTTAAGGTGTTGATGTTTCATTTTGTCATTAAATGTGTTCCTGGTTTACACCAGACAATAGGAGTTTGTTTTGCAGTTTCTTCCCTGACCGTAGCCAACGTCATCTTCAAACCAGACCGCACCGTGATTTTTGGTGTACCGTTAGACGCTGAGCGATTTATACATTCATGTGGTTTCCCCGTTGCAAAGCAGCCCGCTGACAGCAAGCAGAACTGCGTGTTCGATTGTTTTCAGTGTTCTAGCTCACTGTTCAAACCTAATCATGCACGTACACGTGCTCACTGAAATCTTTAAGTACACTATGGATGCACCTCCTGCAGGCACAATGGCAAGACAGAAAGTAACCTTGCAGCAAGGTGGACTTCAATCGTGGGTGTCCCCTGTGTGAGATCCATTGACCCGCTGCCAAAAAACGAGATGACCGAGGCGTTTGTGCTGGTGCTAATTAGCTGGGCTTATTCCCCCGTATATAGCAGGGTCACTGTTTATTTTTCATTACTGCCCAAAAAAAAGGCAAAATGTACAAATAATTATAAATTAATACATCTAAATTGTCCATAGGTGTGAATGGTTGTCTAATGTGCCCTGTGACTGGCCTTTCATCCCAAGACAGCTGCGATAAGCTCCAGCTCACCCACGACCTTGATGAAGATGAGCACTATAGAAAATGGATGGATGAAGTTAAGTCTGTGTAATGTTCTTATTGAGCTGTCAGGAAATGCGGAACGAGGCGGTAAATATTGGCTGTAAACTATCTGTTAATTAATTTAATTTAAAGCATATTCCACGTGCGGTCTTGCTTGATAAATTTGTCGACAATGTGACAGCTTGTGTGATCAATGAATGAAGTGTGTTGAGTTAATAATGAATGTAAACTTAATTAAAAAAATATCATGTTTAGGAAACAAACACTCATTTAGATTGTAATTGTTGGCTTCAATCGATGGACAAAAATATTTAAAAATGGATCCATTTGGTATTAGTAGAGCTGCGCTTATCAAATGAGGATTAATGGCATTCTATTATGTTCCACAGCCTGTGTGACTACTGTACACGTCCAAGCGGGTTAGTAAACAGACTCTGTCGCAGGGCCGTTCCACTTGTGTCTCCGCCATGTTTTGAAGCTGAACTGTTTCCACGCCGCTCGAAAGCCCGGAGGCTCATCAATATTCAAATGTGCGTCAGCAGCATTTGTGTGTTTACAAAACACACGACGACGCTGTGCACCCCCGTGGGAGTGGAACACGAAACGCCGTCGTGGCGACAGCGCTCGCACGTGCCTGGTGTCATTCTATTGTCTCAATTATCATCGGGTGTCCAGCCTGAGAAACGGTAACCGGGCACGCCACTTGACATGTCTGCTCACCTGCACGTAGAAATGTTTCCGTAGACGAGGTAAAGACATCTGAAACGTCTTTTTTTGTTTGTTTGTTGGCTTGTTTATCTCACACCTTGGATAGCTACAACTTCCATTGAAGGCCTTAATGCCTTATATTGATCCAACATGAAACAGACTACAAGGTGACCTATGGGGCTTTGGCGAGTATTAAGGGATGGATGCAGACTGTGTTTGCTCTCCTGTCACTTGCTCTCCCTCCTCCTCCTTTTCATCATTTACTTTCACACCCTTCAGCATGCAGAGACTATAAATCACCACGCCTCTGAAGCTCACTTTCATTGTTTAAAACAAGGACTTCAAATTTAAAGCCTTAAAGCATCAACGTCAAACTCAAGGCCTGCGGGCCAAATCTGGCCCACCAAATCATTTTATGTGGCCTGCTAATGCAAATTATTGCATCTACTTCATGTTTCTTGGTTAAATCTGAACCATTTTTAATAACGAGATACTGCAAGCATTTTTACAAAGCCCCTTTTTGGAATAAATCTGTCCTCCGTCCATCCATCCGTCTGAGTCTACAGGTATATGAAAGCCTTAAATGTGCATTGATGGACAAGCTGACCAAGGTGAAGTTAGTTGGACATTTAACAGCAGCTCAATAAATGGCTTCTTGGGCGCATCTAAAAGGGGCCGACGTCCGCTACCCTATCACTCGGTCAGAAGAGGAAGTGACTGAGGCGAGTCGGACGGAGAGTCTCGAGCGCTGCGGCGCTCGCTATAAATAACGACGGGCTTCGGCTCTCAGTGCGGCGCCGACAGACCCGATAAAACGAGCCTCATCTCAGCTGCCCGTTTAAAAGACGGAAAAGCGATGCCGAGTCACAGCAAGGCAAATATATCTGGCTTGAGCATTCCTTTGCCAGTAATGCCGCCGTGTCTGCCTCGCCGGTGACTAATGGCTCCCTGGCAAAGACTGTCAGCTGCTGCCATGACGCGCTTGTGGCTTCCATGGAAGCGGCCTTCTGCTGAGAAGCTCTAATGAGTTCCCAGGAATACATCCATGAGTCACTAGAGTGAATGAAAGAAGAATCAGTTTGCCAGTTCATGATCACACACTGGGTAATCTTTCACATTGCTCTAATTCAGTGTTTACAGGAAGCAGAACGCTAGCCATGGAAAGCAATTTGAAAGCTCTGAAGCTGGTTGCGCTTCAGATAGGATTGCCCTGATAGTGAACCGTGACAACAGCCCAGATCATGGATGATGCTCATTTCCTGTCACTCGGGTAGCATTAAAGGACACCGACAGTGTATTGCCTTTTTTTTTCTTCCACATTTTAAAACACACACCAGATGTCTTAAGAGCGTGTCTGTAACATTCTTCTGTTAAAATACACAAAGGATAGAGAATTATAGAACCCTTAACATACACTTTCCACACGCTGGTTGAAATCACTCATTTATTGGGGGAGGTGACATTTGGACATCCAGACTGCAAATGAATGGCACTTACTCAAAGCCACCACTGGTTAATTTTTCTTTTCTTAAAGTTGTCAAGCAATTGTCGAATGCAGCTTACGTTACCATGACAACGGGGGTGGAGCTAGGGCATGCAACGAAACAAGCGGCTTCTCAGCGTTGCAAGCTTTGATTGACTATTTTTCATAAAAGCAACTAGCAAGAAATCTAGTGACTTTTTGTGGTGTGGTTGGAAATTTTCGGGGACTTTGAGACTCACAACTCTGTGTCCACACCACAAATGAATAGCCACCACTAGGTAATTTAACCATACCCCAGTGCCAATACAGATTTGATTGTATTTTCACCAGTGGAGGCAGCACTTCTTCACCAAGCTGTCGAATTGCACTTTGTCAATCAGTGCAGCTGTGTGTTTCATGACATCGGCAAAAACAAATACCTGTGTTACCCACTTTGGCAACTTAGCCGAACATTTGAGTGACTGCCAGTTATCAGACACCGATGCTACTAGCACTGTGGCCTAACTGTAATCTGCGTGAACACTACATTATCTTTTGGCTTTGACATGATAATGCTAGCTGTATTTTTCATCGCTCGACAATGGCAGCTGTAGGTCCCTAGCTGTCAAGTCATGGGCGGAGAAACTCTTTGTGGGGGCAGTTATATCAATTAGCCAAATTGTGTTGTCACAATTCGGTAAAGCTCAGAAGGGCTCGTTTGGAGAGACAGTTTCAGAAATAGGCAACAACGATTTACTTGGTTGTTTAACTTAACACTTGATGGGTGGGCATGCAGAGTGAGACCTCACTAGTTCTTTACAAGCCATTAAAAAGTGATGTTAACATTGTATGTCCTTTTTAAAAGTGACACTTGTTGACCCTTTTACGTCGACACAACTGTAAACTTAACAGGCAGGGGCTGCAAATAGACTGACTACTGAAAGAGGGAAACTGTGTCTAAAGGTTGTATGTTCGTGTGTGCGTGTTGTGTTTGTGCGTATAACGTAGCTGATTGTTCTCAATTTGAAAAGAGAAATAACGTTACTGAGGTTTCTGCTTTTGTCCCTGTGATGCATTCAAGTCCATTGTTGTCTACCAAGTAAAGCAACAAGACTGACATTTTGTTTAAAAGAATCTTTTCAGGGAGTGATTGCCCAACTTTTTTAATGTTTTTTTTTTAATGTTTTTTTTTTTTTTTTTTAAGTTCTCAACAGTTCACTTAGTGTAAAGTCACTTCCTGTGCCGGATGCCCTGGGATGACATCATCGTCTGGTTTAAGCTGGACCGTGGTAGAGCCAAGTACGTTTAAATCTGAGTGTGTAACTGGGGAAAGAGTGCAGGCAGGCCAAACATGGCCTCATACAGCGTAGAGACAAAGCCAGTGAGGGAGGGCTAGAGTTGTTTTAGATGTCGTAACTAAGAGATTTTCTGTTTGTTTGAAAGCATTTACTGAGATCTAGCCCAGAGTAAAGTTGACTCTCCTCAAAAGAAATGCTCGGCCTTTGATGGAATCCCAACTTGGCCCTGTAATTTGGGGAGATTCGCCAAACAAGCGGCGTGTGATGACATCTAAGAGAGAATTCGACATGTCGGAGAATAGAAAGTTGAAGAACATCAAAGTTCCGCCGTCTCGTTCGGTGTCCTCTTTCATCCGGGAGGGGGCTCCTCGCTCGCTGACGAGAACTGGATGTGGTTTCAGGTTTGCACCACTGAGAGAGGCCCCAGTATATGGGAGGGCATAAGGGAGAAGGGACGGGTGGGAGTCATCGGTGGGCGCTGTGAGCAAAGCGCAGCAGAGCAAAGCCAATCCAACATCTCAGATGTTCGATAATGTCACAGAAGACAATTGAGCGTTTGAGGCTCGCGTCCCTCGGGAGCATCTTTGAAGTGGGAACAGAGGAGTCGACGTGCTCTGAAGAAACTCCCACAAAGCCACAGTGAAGGCAGCTCTTATTAACAATCTTTGCAGCCAGCAAGCAGTTCAGTTTGTTACTATTTTACTTTGCTTCCACTGAAAAAAGTTGTCGAGGGGCACCAGTTTTTGATATGGAAGAAATGAGTGAGGCATGCACTACTCTACTTAAGAGGGGCACACACAAACAGGCCTTTGCTGACTTTGGTTGGAAGGGAGGGAAACGCCCAAATTTGGCCCAATTATTGGTATCTGTGTCGCCCATTTCTGGCTTCACAGTGAACAGTGATGTAGCAGTTTAATATATCATCGTTGTCGTCAGTATTATTAAAAATCTCACTCCCATTCTCCTACCCACAAGAATCCATTCCCATCATGGCAGTACTTTCTCAGACTGACATTTAAACTTTGGGTGTATAGAAATGGAAGTTGACACGCCATGTGTTGTTCCACCCCAGGTTGGACTGTTTCTGCCAATCACGAGCTGGATACGACGATGGCCCCAAATGGTAAAAAAAAAAAAAAAAAAAAAGGCTCAATACTGGACTGGTGGACCCAGGCAGAACAAGAGTCCCCAGGTTTGAGGCCTGGCGGGCCTCGCTCCTTGTCAGTGGTTGTGTACATAGAAAAGGAGTAAGTAGTGTAATAAAACACTTTTTTCACAGTAGAATTCATTATGAAAAAATATTTTTTTAAACGTCACAAATGGTATATACTTTTTTTTCAAGCCAGAAGGAAGACACAGGAACAGAATAGATTATTGTTGCTGTTACAGCACACACAAAGCACAAAAAAAAAAAATATATATATATATATATATATATATATATATATATATATATATATATAAAAAAATCACAGTTCACTTTGATGGCCAAGGTATAACAGCGCTTTACCCTTGCACGGATGCTGCATTCCTGAAAACTAGGGAGCTGGAACTTTCCATTCCTACTCGCAAACTTGTGGCAAATTGATTCACCCTGATGATCTCCCATCATGCAACAATGTCAGTGTACGCTGTCAATGTAAAGGTCCATTAAAATTTGGTATCTCATAAACTGTTTGAGAAAGAAATTGGTCCCAAGTCAATCAATTATTTTGCATGAAAGAATGAGGTTTCTAAAAAAGACTAGGTTTGTGTTGTCAGAAAAAAAACACAACTACTG
Organism: Phycodurus eques; assembly: GCF_024500275.1. Lineage (NCBI taxonomy): Eukaryota > Metazoa > Chordata > Actinopteri > Syngnathiformes > Syngnathidae > Phycodurus > Phycodurus eques. The sequence continues at coordinate 23,957,335 of NC_084537.1, read as the reverse complement.
CTAAATCATAATAATTTGTCTGATTGAAACCGACATTAGTCCTTAGCATATGTTTATTTATACAGACCTTGTGTTCAAATCATGCCAGGGGCAGAAAGCAAAGAAGGGAACTTTTCCAGGGATATCAATGAGGTTTTTGTCCTTTTTACCGGACGTCTGGGATTGCACTGAAAATCTCCAGTGGCCCGTACGTGCTGCATGAAAGTCAATAATGTGTAATGTGTACCATTACACTCCTCATCCATACCTTGCCACTTTTTGGCACCCTACTGTTACCCATGTGTATCAATCACAGTGGTAGGGTACCTAAAGGGTGGAGTTTCTGTGTTAGCGTTAAGATCAGAATGTTGAGGTTAAAAAAGCACAGCAGGGAAAGTGAAAAGATGAAATAAGAAGGGGAAGTCATGTTACTCATCATCTCTCATTTCAACTTGTGTCCTCCATAGGGAAGACTATCCACGTTCTTCAGCAGGGTACACATAAAATTATAATTGAGGCAAATTTGAGCATTTTCCACAACTTTTGATAAAAATCTGAAAAAAAAAAGAACAGTTTATTGGATGTCTCTAAGATTATCCTGACGAGCAATAAACACACACTTTTTTCCTCACAGTGTTTGCGGTCTCTCGCATTTAAAAAAATCATGTTTACCCTCCTTCAATTCATCAGCACTCTTCAAAACAATCAGATGACTCCTGCCAATCTCCCCTGAGATCGCTCCTCCCTCCCTTTCTGGATACACCCCCCCCACCCTCGCCCCCCTGCTCTTCAGTCTGGGGAAAAGTTCAATGACCTCTCTCGGGAAACCAGCTGATTTTCATGGAGAGGAATGCCAGGAATGCATTGATGTGGGGAAACAAACAAGTGGTTTTATACGAGCGAGAGGGAGCCAGCCTCGAGATAAGCAAGTCTGCAGTCTTACAGGGGAATTTGTTCCACACATTAGCATGATGTAACTGAACAACTTCATCTAAACATTCTTCAGCGATGAAGCAACTCCATCTGACGCCATTCGTTTCTCTTTTTCGCTTTGGTGCATCTGTGTGAGACACACATCTGTTTGAACTGCGCAAACAGCCTCGTGGTGACCTTCGTCATAGGGAAACAAGCACCCAACAAATGATAATCATAAGTCAACTATTATGACAGCCAAGGTCTGCAGAGGTCCATCATGTGTGGGAGGAAACCTCTTTGCCTGTGTTCTAAATCTCATTAGTTTGGGGCTTCCTGTTGTGGATGCTTCTGTGGACCAAAGGTTAACAACAAGTCAAGCAGGAAAGACACTGTCAAAATACACTTCATGGACAAAAAAAAATATAGTCAAACATAGTCTGAGTGAGACCCCTTACTAGCCAGTGAATCTTTGGAAGAACCTGACTGGACAGTGTATCGTTCACTGCCAAGCCATGGCAACAAGATAATGCTTCAGATAAACTTCATGGAATTTTCAGTGCCATTGTAACACAAGTTTCTGTTTGTTCCATTTGCCCTGATGATGGCATATTGGCTCAGAATGTTCCTTTCCAAAAGGACGTTTAGTGCTATGCGTGTTGATGGTTGGATGAGTCCTTTGCAGTCAGCAGACACATCAGCTGAGAATCAGATGATTGTTGAGTCAGATGACTAAAAACGGGACAACTCGTCTCCTGCTTTCTTTTTTCATCCATCAAGAAATATCTCAACTGTTTGTCCTATTTCACCGTTTCAAATAACCCAGAAAGCTCTCAATTTGACTGTATGATGCAATTGCTTCCCCTCTACTTGGTAAATATCTCATTGTCCATTCCAGAGGGTGCTCTATTTACAAAGGAGTTCTGTCCCTACAGATTTGTACGCTCGTCGGAATGCACCAAAGTCTAAATCACAAACCAACGCAGGATTGAAGTCATCATAATGCAAAATAGTTAACTGCGTGCCATTCGTGACCTTGAAACTTCTTCTGTCGGGACCGAGGTCCATGGAAGTCCATGCGTTTTAACCCAGAATGTTTGTCTTAAGAGTATTACCTTCGGTCCTCCATGAAGTGACTAGATGTTCTCAAATTAAAATTTAAAAAGCAGCAAATGAAGGTCGATGTGCAAGCTAGTTTAATCTTTTCAAATTACGTTGATTAAACGAAGAGAAAGCAGCCCAGTGCTATCAAATGTGAAAGACAAATTAAGCATTTTATAGGTCAATTTGCAGACTTAATTAGAAGATGGTGGTTAGACTCGCCAGCTTCCTCCGCCCTCATCTAGACATGTCGACACGTCCTCTGTACAGCAAAATGACAAATGAATTAAGGCGTTGGAAAAATGTGCAGTGACAGAAAATAGAGACGGCGGCATCCCCACAAGCATTCCTTATTGTCAAAAAAAAAAAAATGCAAATCAAAACAGCTCAGAGTGGAAAAGAAATCAATCTGTCAAGTTCTTCGGTTTCCAATTCTCGCCATTTTCTTTGAAGTGGATGGCAATATTTGAAGTTGCAACGACAGGCGGACAACCAATTAAAATGTGCGCCTTGAGTGAAACTGATGCCCCCCACCCGCCAGTGTGAACCATCAGACAAGGGGATGTGTTCAGGTTTCTGGATTATTCCGATTATTCAAGGCGCTTCAGACATAAGGGGACGTTACAGATGCGCACTCACCAGCCACTACATTATAGTAACTGCAAAAACTGGGCTTAAAAAATTGAGCAAAGTAATGAAATTAGGAATATATTACTTAATGCAAGATAAATTATTTGCCAATAGAACAAGAACATTTGACTTGGCAAGATTTCTGAAAACAAGTAAACATAGACAGCCTCAAAAACCGACACCAGTGTCTTAAAAAGTACTGTCCTATTTATACTACCTACACCTATAAAATTATGGAGTCATACTTTAAGATAAACTTACTCACACCCAGTAAGAAAATCTCTATAGAAGTTATAACACCCTTTCAAGACTTTGAAGGGGAAGAAATGCTTGAAGCAAGTGAAATGCTCTTACACAGAAACTGCCTGGTAAGACGAAATATAATAGCAAACATTGCACAAGCATATTCTGCCTTAAATTGAGATACTTAATGGTTCGATTTTAGTTTTTGCAGTGTACATTTGCCCACGTTATTGAGATCATGTACAAAAGCTTTGAATAAAAAAAATAAATAGCCTTGATAACTAGATATAGCCTACCAACACACACCACACCTAAAAACTTGTGGATTTTGTCAAGCACTTAAAACTCATTACCGTTTCATCATTTTCAGTAATATTCACAATAAATAAAAATAAAGGATGTTATCATATATTGGGAAGTACTCCATTAAGTATGTTTATTTCATATCAAATAGTATAATAAAGAACAAAATCTAAAAGAAACAAACCCCCAAAGATCTGTATAAATGAGTTGGTTCTGTAAAATATTAGCATTAAGTAAAATATTTTCCACCTATCCTACTGTTTTTCATTTGTTTAATATTAATAGCAAAGAAGGGATTTTTATCGTAGCTTCTTAAAGGTTATTATTGTATTTTAAAAAAAAAAAACTGCCCCCCCCCAAAAAAAAATAAAAACATTAAGTGTTGCAGTAATTGAGGGTGCCTTCTTGTACCGAGGACCTCCTATATTTGTTTTTGCAAAGGCAGAAATTTTGCCCATAGCAATCCGGTATATCCGCAATCTACTTCTGCATTCAGCAAAACGGGACTAAGCACTTCCTCCCGTTTCTGGTGAATTGCGAGGGAGACCGGATCAAAGCAACCATAACTTGTCACCGCATAGCCACCAAAGATGACGACATTCGATGTTTGGGATTTGTTTGTGTTTGCATATATCATATCATCTTTGTCTAAATAAATTATATACCTGTATTAACTTTTGTCCGACTACACCAGCCATAAAGAAAACAAAATGTATCAAGTTCAGGTTCAAATGATTGTCATCAGACCGTAGTCATGCTCGTTGGTGTAGCATACACAGGAAGTCAGCTCTCCCAATTTCCAGGTATGGTCATGTGATGTTCCGCGTAAAGTGGATTAGCATGCCCAGCCACCCTAAAAGCTGGCATGAATAACGATGAAAAGGCAACATTTTTTATCCAACCTTCGGAAAGGATCTCCTTTGGAGTGCATTCAAATCAATACAGTATGTTTGTTGCGATGAAATCTGATCAATGGCTGACCTCATTTGGCGTTTTCTGGACAGATCCCATTTCCAGATGCTGCCGAGGGCGCACACTACCCATGCAGTTTGGACAACAATAATAATAGCATACTGTTTGTTAATGGCCAGTGTTGCGCCGGGAAATCCCAGCTGTGGTACTGATACTGTGTGTGTGTGTGTGTGTGTGTGTGTGTGTGTGTGTTTGCGCGCGCCTGTCCTGGCTCTGAGAGAGCAAGTAGGCACCCCGGAGCCATCTGCTCCTCGCCATGCTCACATGTCACACTGCGACAACATGGCATTATTAATTCACACCGCCACATCCGCTTGTGTGTGTACACGCCGGCGTGCCGCGCTGTCAGTGTGTATGGGCGAGTGTGTGCACACACCATTTGTGGACAGCAAATAATTGATTTGCACCAGTACATCCGCTTCTGTGTTTGCGCGCGCGTGTGTGTGTGTGTGTGTCTGAACTCTTGCAAAGTTGAAAAGGATAAATGCAGCCAAATAATAAATTTGCATTGCTTCCCAGATTCAGTGTTTAATATGTACCACTTAAAAGCTTGTCTCTTCATGTGAAAGGGGACATATTATGGAAAATTGACTTTTGTAATTGCCAGCATGGAAAGGTTGGTTTGCCTGTCTGCCTCTCATTTCTGAGGTTAGAGGCTCAAAACTCGGCTTAGCCTTTCTGAGTGGTGTTTGCATGTGCTTATGTGGGATTTCTCTGGGTCCCCAGCTTCTGCCCACATTCCCAAAAATAATACATAAGCAGTTAATTGAAGATGCGGTTTTTTCCCATAAGTGTGCACGTGAGTGTGAATGGTTGTTTGTTTAAATGTGCCCTGTGATTGTCCGGCAACTAGTCCATGGTGTACACCTTTCGCCCAACGTCAGCTGGGATGTACTTCAGCTCACCTGTGACCCTAATTAGGATGAATTGTATAAAAAAAATGGATGGCTAGGTTGCTATTTTAACAGTTTGCATATAGTGGTGGCTTCGTACAAGCACCATTCATTTGCAGTCTGGACGAGGACTGGTGAAAAGTTCCTGCTCTAGTGGGAGTCTCAGAATCTTCAGAAATCTCTAAAAACACCACCAAAAGTGGTAAGATTTGTTGCTAGTTACTTTTTCAGTGTTTCCTATTACACACTACCATTTATAATTACATTCATAATGGACCAAGATAATATTTTCTTAATGGCATCTTGAAGGCATGTAACGAGGAATATAAGCATGTAGTCTACTCAGCAGGTTTTAAACAGCACTGTCACAAACAAGATCAAATGCATGATGACAACATGCTAACTGCTAATTATCTTAAGCTAACATCAGTTTATGTCAGTTGTATCTTACAATGTCATTTGCTAGTCACTCAGGTTGGCTGACGTACAACTATGCTAGTGAAGAATGTAAACCAGTCTAATCTAGATATAAACACAATTTGGGGCAGAAGGAATTAAACTTTAAAATATGAACACTCCCTACTGTACAAACATATTTTATTCATCTAACAAGCTACCAAAGTGAGTTTTTAACATCCTGTTATTTAAATAGAAGACTAGACTTGAGCTTCTTGGTTTCAGGTAAGACAAAAACCTAATGAACAGACGCTGCTTGGAAGGGAGACAAAACTACTAATTACTCAACAAGTAAGTTGATTCAAAAATAGATGTGGTGAAAATTCAGACATAGCTAACATGATCATTGAGGGGCCGATTTAGTCATTCATGAGATAGCAATAAATGAAATGACTTAACCTTGGTCGTGGTGGATGTGGCCAAAATGCTAGCATGCTACAATAATTTGTAAATGAGCCTAGCCTATCATTGAGTGGTTCATTTGGTGGCTTATGCTGTTGGACCTTCAGTCTGTTAGCGTATGGTAGATGGTCTATTTCTCTGTTATTCAACTACAGTAAGAAGGATTTGATCGATTGAGCTCGACTTTTCTGTTGCTCGGATTAATGGCACACACGTGCTCTTTTGATGGCGCGATGGATAGCGCAGTTGTCTACTCAGCTGGCGTCACTCCAACTAAACTTGATGCGCAACCATGTTTGGCGGGTATATGTGGTGACGCAACCACAAACAAGTTTTTGTCATAGTTTCAGTTTCAGATCACCAACATTGTCTTTGACTAGCTCTCCAGTAGTCAGCTAGATCTCTCCAGGTCAGCGGTAGTTACTCGTGCTCTGCTACCCAGAAATATCTTGACATTCAACTCAACTCAATTTCTAGAGCACTTGAACAACAACCGCAGCTGTAACAGAGTGCTAAACATAAAACAAAGACAATTCAATAATAATTAAAAGGTACAAAAGATCCCTTTGCATGGACATTCCGCATGCAGGAGGTGCAAAGTTGTATTGCCTATTTCTTGTAAAGTCCACACACTGTATGAAGCTGTTAGTAGAAGATGGAGAGGAACAAGATCGAAGTCTCCAATGACCAGTATGAGGACGCTGCGATGATAAATGTTGCTTGCTGGGATGCTGAAATTAGAATCTCGCCATCACTTTGCATGATGTCACTCACATTAGCTACAAACTAAGTTTGACTGTAAAAAAAAAAGAAATAACAACTGAATACAAGCAAAAGCTAACTATTCTGATATACATTTGTTAAAAAAAACAAAACACTTTACAAACTGTTTACTATAATACACTGTTAAATGTTACATAATCTACATGAAACCCTTTGGTCAGAAATGATCAAGTGTCAGTGGGTAGCTAGCTAGCACAAGAAGCTAACGTAGCAGTCAACATATTCACTTAGTGTTTCTTTATGGTCAAAGAGATGGATTCGAATGCATGACACCAGTCACAGAAGATTGAAATCACAGTTTTCTTCACTGTAAGCAGATCAATACTGGCAAACCTACCAAAATAAACCCAGTAACAGTGCTAAATATTGATCAACATATCAACCGTTCTGCTCAGCCATCTACATGGCTCCTAGCAATCATTACCAGCTTCCTTCTTTCACAAAAAGCCACACACAAAAAAACACACCAGCAAAGTTACTAATTTCATGATGGTTTGAATAAGGCCTCATGGTTTGCATTGAAGTCGCGTATTATGGCAGTTTGATGTCCTAAATGTGTATATTTATTTATTTTAAAATATTTCTCAAATTCCACATTTTTTAGTTTTAAGTTGTTTGAGAGTGCCAATGTATAACAACCCAAAAAAATAATTAGTGACCCACAGGTAGAAAAGCCTTATATTTTTCTCTCCATTCCATACCTCCCTCTCTAAGCCCTGCACGTATTTACACGCATTCATGTACCAAAAGCAGCACCACATCCAAACAACAGCCTAATACCCTGAGACCTGGCTGCCAGTGTCAGGTAACACTGCGGATCCCTGAAAAATGCAGGGACATGCGAGAGGCCTCTAAATATAGAGGCGGTAGCATCACTTGCTCCCCTTGCGGCCCTTTAATTGTCACGTTAGGCGTAAATCCCGCCCCCGTTTGCTGCGGTGCAATCATTATGTTCTTATCAAACAAAAACACCGTTAAAAAAAAAGCAGTCTAATGAACCATCGGAGAAGGCGGATGAAAGGGTTTTCCACCTATTCCCGTCACGGTGGGAGCGGAATAACAAGGAGCCCGCTGGGAGGCCGACTGACTTTGCCACCGGGCACAACCTCGTGTGCTGAGCAGCATATCAATATAAATATATATAGAGCAAGGTTAAACGTTTCTTCCATTTGTCTGTTTCAGGGACAAACCCCCCACAAGGCTTTTGAAAGAGATCTGATATAGTATTCTCAGTTAATTGCTGGTGCAACAGTGGCCAGCTGGGATGCTTTTTTCCCCCTTTTTTTCCTCCCCCCGCCCCCGTTTTTAGCTAAGAGACTGACTGTTGCATGGCTGGCCTTTGGCTACAGTACTTTAGTTCTAAGTGGTTACTCCCCAAATTACAAAAGTCCCTCAGGTCCTATAGAAGACTCTTTCCCAAAAAGAGTTATTAGCAACTAGTCCCAGCTGTTTGCATAGGACAGGAAATATTGATGTTTTTTTTTATATTTTTCCGTCTTAAGTGGGGTACATGAGTTCCGATTTTTAACATCTTTATTCATTTTTAAAACCTGTCCAACCCCATACATTAAGAGGTAAAATGGGCATGTACGTATGCTCTTAGTGTGTGGTGTACTGGAGATGACCAACACAGCATACCACACACAACGCATAACCATAACTTGTCATTATTGTGGTGTACGACTTGAAGACTATTTGTGTCCGACAACAGTGCAAGCCTCAGGTCACTTCCTAATTGGCTGTTGTTAAACATCACAACCATGGAGTCTGAGGGTTTGGCCGAACTTCGTGTTGACCACACAGATAAGGATTTACCTTGAAAATATTCAACATGTTTAACAATTACGATTATTGGCCCTGGCTGTTTTTCCCGACCAGATAGGGGAGTAAAAATCACTTAACAAATCCCACACGACAGGATAATTGATCAGGGTAATTTTTTTTATAGTCATCCTTTAATTGCAACTTTGATGGAAAGGGAAACTGCTCAAATTCGGCCCAATTATCGATGAGTGTGAAGCCTGCTTGACAGCCTTCAAATATCTTAGGCATGTGTAACCTTACTGATCTGAACTCATGAGCAAATGCTTCTTCTATACATATGGATTATTATAGACACACAAACGCATTGCATAGGTTTGTTCCATAACAATCATCTGACAAAAGAGCAAAAAGGCCCACACCCTTCATTGGCCACTCAGGAAAGCAACACCCAGCTCGTCTCCATTATTTATTTACAGTCTCACTTCCCAAGCAGACATTCCTGCGGCTCTCCTGAGGAGAGAAGGCCCGAGAATAGTCACACGGGAAACGGGCGGAAACGGGCGCGGCAACTAAATCACTAAATCTCTAAGACTACCGGGGTAGCTTTTTATGAGGTGTTGCCCAGGTGCATATTTGTGACTTGTTCCCCGAACGCTTGGCATGTCTGGAATGCTCAGGGAGGCAACAAAAGCAGGTGGAGTGTTGTACATAGAGGAAGAAAACATAAACTCTTCTTGTCTTTAGATCATAAGAAGGTATAGACATCCTCTAGTCATATGTCAGCCTGTTTTTTTAAGATGACTGACAGCTCAGACGATCAAACTGACTTCAGAGGAAGAAAACAAAAAGAATCTAGACAGTATCATGCCTCACAGAACTGTCTGAAATTGGGTACAGTAGGACTCAGTGTCTCTCCTTAAGGCAACGGTCCCCAACCCAAGGGCCGCCGCGGACTGGTAACGATATTGAAAGAAGTTTTATTTTGAAAATCAGGTACATCTGACTGCACACACATCAAACCGCTCGTCTTGGTCATGTGATACAAAAATGAATCTGTCTTTGGTGAGTTTCTTCGGAAAAGGGACAAGGCCAAATGAACATTCATTTGGGTGCCGCTGTTTAAGGTTTTCTAACTCAGAGTTGCTGAAGTAATATTTTTCTTTTTAAAATAAAACTTGTCGCAATGCAAATTTTTCTTTTAGCAATACAGTGGAAGCCTGCATACCCGTGGTTCGGCACCCACGGATTCACCTATTTGCAGATTTACATATTTTTTTTCAATTTCCTTTTCTTAATTTTTTTATTTTCTGTTTTCTTTTGGGGGGGGAGACCAATCCCAAAAATGCTTCTTTGCAGTTTATCCTCGCTTATTCAAGATTTCTGGGGGCTTTATTTTCCCCTAATGCAATTATAATGGTGTGAATCATCTGCAGATGATTTTGCTATTGTTGATCAACCACAAATAGTGCGGGTCCACTGTATCATGATAATATCAATAACCATGACCATTTTTGGTCAAGATTATCGTGATATGAACTTTTCATGCAATTCCATCTCAACAAAAAACACAGCCAGAGCCTCTGTGTTATTCAAACGGCAGTCTACATTGCAAAGGGTTAACCTCCTCCTCCTCCTCCTCCTGAATTCCTCAGACAAGAATGTTTGGAACAAGCCTCTTTGTGCTCGGAGGATCTCAAGGGGGACTTCAGATCTCTTCACTCTAGAAAGAAACTTCATGTCAGGCCGGCCCATTGGAAAGAAGCTTTCTGCAGTTGCCGGTCCGGTGGGCGCAAACACGGAAGCAGATGGCAACGGGCTGAGGAGTGGCAGCGAAAGGGGTACAGTGGAGGGTCCTGAATGCTTTAAACCACACTAAGCAACACAATCTGATGACATCAATACAAGAGCTGTATCAAAAATCCGATATTAGGAGGTAGAATGCATTTCTTACCTGTACCAATCGTTGTTTCTTGGTTTGTCCACAAAACTTTGTGGAGAACCCATGTTGTCATCTGTCTTGGAGGTGGTGACCCAAAATATCATTGTTTGGCCTCGGTGGAGATCTGGGCTGAACTGTGTACCATTTTACTTAAGCAATACGTTGATTATTGTGCTGAATTGCATCATAGGGAGGTGCTTCTAATACTTCGGTTGGCTGTCTGACAAAAATGTGATCATTATTACCTTTGCCAAGTGGGAAAGCGTGAGGGCGAGAAGTAGGCTGTTGTTGTGATTGAGGTTTGTTGCTTTGTTAGCTAGTTAGCAGGACTAGGCAAAAACTATCACTCCATTTTCTATAGTGCTTATCCTCATTAGGGTCGCAGGTGAGTTGAAATCTATCCCAGCTGGCTTTAGGCGAGAGTTTGGGTACACCCTGGACTGGTTGCCAGCCAATCACAGTGCACATATATACAAAGTAGCCAAGTAGTCACACTCACATTTAAACCTACGGACAATTTAGACTAGTCTTCAATAAACCAAACGTATGTATCTTTTTCGAAGCTGGAGTACCCAGAGAAAACTCAGGCTCTCAAAGCTTTCAAAGAGATTTAAACCCCGACCCTCAGAACTGTGACGCAGACGTGCTAACCCCTAGGTCAGCAAGCTGTTCTTCGCAAAAACTATTTTTTTCCATGGAATTTTGTAGAGGGGGTGGCACATGTGCTAAGCTAGAACCAATTTCATTTCGGAAAGGAGCCAAATAATTTATAAAGTAGAATCTGTTTCCCCCTGCCCCCCTACCAGTTTTTGTCATTAGGGATTGTGGCTAAGTAGTGCAGAGACAAACCAGATCCAGAAGACATCTTTGACACAGCTCTTCCTGGATCTTGTTTGCCTAATGTTGTGACCAGTTTCCATCCGTTATAACCACAGGTGTACTCCAGGTCGTCTTTACTTTCCCATCACTTCCCAGTTTGAATCGACCCCAACTGAACGGTGCTTGGCGCCGCCAACGATCCGTTAAATGGTCCAGGAGACACAAATTGGAGATAAGTGAGGTTTTTATTTTGGCCCTCCTGCGAGTGTTTAAATGCGCTTCCTTTGTGAGCTCGCTCTACCGCCACTCAACGTGTCACCTAAATGGAGATTAATGACTTCCTCCGCCATCCCACATCCACTCGTTCTCAGTTGGAGGAGGCGAGGGTTGGTAGTTGGGCGGGGTTTGGCGGTCCGGATGTCTGCCGCATTGTGGCAGCATGCAAGGCTCACCTGTCAACTGACATCAACGTGCATCTATTTTGCCATCCCCCCTCACACTGAAATAGACCACCTGGCGGCGTGCTGCATTCCTTTTGGCAACCCGATCTGTTAAAGTCTATTAAAAAAAGGCGCTCAGGTGTATTAACTCCTTCCTCTCTCACTGGGATAAATATGAAGTAGTATTGGATTTTTTTTAAATTGCAGTACAAGATTAAAATTGTGACGTTGCCAGAAAAACAAATTGACTATTTTTTTTTTTTCCTAGAGAAAAAGTAATGTGTTTTCAAAATTAAAGTTAGAATTTTACTTGAATAAGATCATGTTTTGTGGGGAAAATTTGTAAATTTTTCAGATTTAAAAACTTGTGTAATAGCCTACCTAAAAAGTAAGTTTTTGTGAAAAATATGCATAAAGCATTTTTCTCCTGAAAATAAATGTACAACTATATTTTGAGAATTTTTTTCCCCAAAATATACAATTTTATTCTCATAAATTATGAATTTAATCTGCAAAATATTAAACTTTTTTTCTCAAAAAAACGTTCTTTCCAAAATATATCATGTGTTCTAAAATGTACACTACTTTTCCTCAAAAACATACTACTTTATTCTTGTAAAATTACGCCTTAATCTTGAAAATATAAAAGGTTTCTTCCCCCAAAAGGTTTTTCTCTCAAAAGTATTTTCTTTTTAAAAATATATAACTTTATTCTTAATTTCTAACTTTTTTTCTCAAAAGTATACGTTTTTTTTCTGGTTATACAAGTTTATTCTCATAAAGACTAATCTGAAAAATATTGCAGGTTTCCTGCAAACATTTTCTTGTAGAATGATTTTTTTTTCGTAGATTTTTTTTTTTTTAATATTCAACTTTAATCTTGAAAATATAACTTTAGTAAAACTACTGAAATCTAAAAAAATCTGACTTTATATTGAAAGTATCCTACTTTTTTTCTTGAAAATAAGATTTTTTAATTAATGAATTAAAAATATCCAATTTATCCAACTTGATTCTCATAAAATAAAAATTTTAACTCGAAAATATACAACCTTTCCCTTGAAAATATGCAAGTTCTTTACGGAAAACATGCAACCTTATTATGGCAGGATGACCACTTTTATCTCGTAGCTGATAAACCTTCGCAGATAAATGCGGTAACCTAACATTATAGCCAAATTTGACTCTCTCTCGAGCTGTTACTTGTTACCTTTCCTACTCTAAACACCCCCCCTCCTTCCCCCCCAGCCAGTCAAACGTTATTACAGAAGCCTGCAAACAAACACAAGTGTGAAATGTGCGGGTAAATCTGCCGCCTCAGTGCCGCCATTGACCCCCCCCCCCCCCCCCCCCCCCCCACCCACGGAAAGCAGAACGTTTGGGACAAATGGAACGACACATTTGCATGGAGCGAATCAGCTAAATATCACACCAAACACCTTGTATTGCCCACTGGGAAATTTTGTTAGTGCATTAGACTCAACAGCCATTAGCAGCTACTTCTATAGTTGGACTTAGTTGGTCCTAAAACAACAGGAAACAGAGGGTGGCTGACAGACAGCTGTTTCCACGGCACTCTCGCGTGTCAAAAAGGGTGATTGGCCTCCAGCTTTCTTTTAAGAACAGTGGAAAACAGAGAGCAAGTAGAACACATCAATTGCACGGTATTTTTTTTATAGGCCAAAGTCGAGTGACTGAAGTTTCATCCTGATTCTGTGTCATTTGGCAGATGGTGCATAAGTACCTAAATAAATAGATGCAATCACTCCAAAAAGGGACAAATATGGCACATTTTTAAATCCACGCAAAGCAGATTAAAGATTAAAAAAAGGGGTCAGTTCATGTGAAGCAGCACAACTTGGAACAAGGACGTGCTGTTATGTCTGCCCGCCTATCCGGTCCAGGGTCACGGCAGGGCCTCGAGCAGCTGACTTTGGGCCAAAAGCTGGACTACACCCTGGAATGGCCACCGGGGTCAGGAAATGATCCCACTGTGTGAACTGCTACGCTACCAATGACCCGTCATGTTACGTCAAAAACTTTTGCACCATATACTCTTGCTGGGCCAATGGAGAGTATGGATTTCGTTGCCATGACAACTAGGGTGGCGCAATCGTGACTGAACATGCTAGCAAGCGGTTTCTACTTATGGGAGCAGAGGCAAGTGTGTGTGTGTGTGTGTGGGGGGGGGGGGGGGTGAGCGAGCAAGCGAGCGCACACTAGGGAAATAAACATATTTTCAGTCATAGAGGCAGCACTTCACACACATTCACTTTGTGAATGTGGTGTATGGATGTATCATCAAACACAAATACCCACCCTCACTGTGGTCAACATGTAAGCGAGTATGTGCCGCTTATCAGAACTTCGACAACAATCGATGCAGCTCAGACAGCGTAGTAGTCTACAGTCTTCATCTGTTGCTTGAAAGTGGCTCTGGATCTTCGCCCAGTTTAGTTGATCATGTCAAACAAGCTCCGTGATGAGAGCTGAACAGACTATCTATCCATCCAAATAGTTATCCTCAATAGGGCGGCGGGTGAGGTGGAGCCGATCCTAGCCGATTTAAGGCGATAGGCGGGGTACACCAATTCCAGCCAATCACAGACAACATTTCCAGACCAGTCCAAAGAATACGTTTAGATGAGAAATAATTTCAGCCTCACAAATGAAGCTAAATCAACAATAACGTCGACTAGCACAGTTGAACTAAAGATATATTGCAAACCTGAAATGTTGGGGATGTGAACTTTGTATATTCAGAATGGATCATCCGCCAAACTGGTCATACAAACATATATACAGTAAGATAATCCAGTCTAATCCATGGGATGCTCACCCTCTTTCTGTCTCTCTCCGCAGTCGTCGCCTCCCGGCTGTGAGCAGACTGGAAGATGACCTACATTATTGTACTGTAGGCTCCAGAGACATTCACCATCTAACTCAGCAGCACGTCATCGCACGGAAAAAAAAAAAAAAAAAAAGCCACTCAGGACGAGGGGAAGTCGGAAGGGGTGAGCCCAGCGCTGGCGGAGGCTCTGGATTAGCGCACGGTGCTCCTGGAGGGCCCAGCAGCCTTTGATATGTGGCGCAACCTGCAAGTTAGCACGCACACAGACGCACTCAAGGGGAATGTTAAAGTGTGAAATGGAATCCTCCAGATGAATCATTGATGACCCACCCCCACCCCCAAAATCTGATCCCCGTAGGCCAAAATAAGCGAGCGCCACAAATGTTGTGTTCTCATTAAAGGCACCTCTGCTAATGAAGAGGCTAATTCCTCGCAGATTGGTTTGATGTGTTCCATTCTAGGATGGATGGTTGCTAATTTAGACTGCATGCTGGCTGCAAGCAAATGGGAAGGTCACCTGAAGCTAAAGACAGCCACACACTAGTGCCGTTTTCAAGAGCGCACTATCCGAGACCAGAACTCACCGCGACCAAGACGAACGAGACCATTACTTTTGGAAGTCGAAACGATGACAAGACCAAGACCATAAAAATCCAATTTAAAAACCATGACAAGGTTGAACATTTAAAGAGCCTTCTCTCTTTAATTAAAAAGTTCTGTCCGTCAGTCACAACACCGCAAAGGCTGCAGTCATTACGGGCGGGGGGGAAGTAACACAAGATTTGAAGGTCTTTGTTGTTTTACCAAGTGCTTCTCTTTATTATCCCATTAGTCGAAAAAAAGCAGGTCACCACGGAAAATTCCCAATCCGGCCAGTCTGAGACCGAGACGAGATCAAAACTTTTGAGAGTCCAGTCCGAGACGAGACCAAGACCTTCAAAATGTGGTCTCGAGGTTTACAACACTGAACTGGACAACACAAACTGGAAAATCGTCAACAAATGACAGTCGGTGACTGATCCTCGCACACCTACTAACGATCCCCGAAACAACTGCACTGTTCCGAAGCGCCACCAACGTGAATTTATTGGCCCACAAACGACATTTGTGAGCGATTGTCACGAGAAAAGCGGATTGTCCTGACCGGTGCAGCTACTGTGGAGAATACAAAGAGAGGAAAGGGCGAGGAGAAACAGGTCAGTAACACAAACATGACCGTGCACGACATAATTCTATCAACTCTTCTGTCCCGTTTGCCATTTTGGTTGTGAAAGATCAATTTGGAATCGGCCGTGAACATCTTTGCTGTTGCATCGCCATTGACTTGCATTTCGACAAGCGGAATTGCAGCCAAATTCGTCGCAATTGGCAACTCATGAAAAGTAGTTGCAGAACCAAACGGATGACGCTCAGTTTGGTCGCAATGCTCTGCGTGCGGCTGCCTTAAAGCAGAGGACGCATACTGATAATCGGCCGGAATTTGTGCATTCCCTCCCCCCATGCGAGCAATGTCAGTAACGGCCTGATTATCGCACATCTCTAAAAGATTATCCAGCGGTCTAGTGTGTTTGCAGTAAAAGTGTTTGTTTTTCTCTCTCTCTGGTTAGGGCAGGAAATCGTAACTGTCGAACCTGTCCAATATTTACGATAGCAAATCCTCGTGTGTGTGTGTGTGTGTGTGTGTGTGTGTGTGTGTGTGTGTGGTCAACACCAACTTCAGCCAAACCAAAGACTGTTATGTGTGCGGTGTGTTCTGTAGGTCATCGACGACGACGCGCATTTTGTTCCTCGTCATGTGAGGTCCCTCACATTTGAAAGCCCCGCACCATCAATTGGTCGCCAAGTGTTACTTTCTTGTGAGCACGGGAACGGAATGCCAGCCGGGCGTTACACAGAAAAGCCATAAAAGCTACGTTCTCAAACTGTAAAAGTCCAAACCACCAAAGTCATGAGCTATTTCCTCCCCTATGCTTCAGTCCAGTCCAGTTTTAAGCGTTTAGTCTTCTGCAATGTTAAATGTTGAAGTAACATTTTGAAGTTGAAGTTGATTTAAAAAAAAAAAAAAAAACATGTTTGGGGCCCTTGTAGGCCATACTGCAGTTCTGTGACAGATGCGTGACTGCCAGTCTGGCCCCCCACCCACCAGCGTCAACGGGGGCGGGGCTTGGCCAAGAGCGTCGGGAGGTGTGACAGAGCTCGCTCTCTGATTGGCCAGTTGGGCTTGACGGCTAACGTCAGCGGCCAATCAGAGCGGCGTACGAGCGAAGGCCGCCCATCCTGCGCCTTCGTCCGTAATGGGAACATCTCGCGCTCTCCGAACGTGATATAATGTGGCGTGCGAGGTCACGTCTGCAACACACACGCGCACGCATAGACACAATCGCCTCCCCATCCCGCAGCAGCAATGGAGGAGCTGCGCCCCAAAACGAAGCCTAATTCCACCCAATCACACCTACCCAGCCCCCGTTGTCCTGGATCCAGCGGCCGAGGGGTCCGTTCAAGTACTCGGTCATCCACTCGGCAATGTTGTCCACCTGCGACGTCATCTCCTCCTTCGCGGCGCACTCCACGCACACGTTACCGCCGAACTCGAAGAAGGCGATGATCCGGCCCCAGTTGACGCCGTCCCGGAACAGTTCGTCGATCACCTCGGCGAAGCGCCGCTGAGCCGTGGAGGAGGAGAGGTAGAGCTGCCGCGACATCTCGGTGAAGTCCGGCTGGTAAAGTCTCTCGAGTTCGTCGCCGGCCTCGCGCAGGACCCTGTGGATGTCGGAACCGGTGCTTCTTCGCTTGGGGGCGCAGTCGCGGTCGGGCCCGGCGCTGACGACTTCGCGGCACCGGAGCACCGACGTCGACGAGGGGGCGAGCGGTACGCCGTTATCGGCGGCGGCTGCGGCTGCGGCACCGCCGTCGCCGTTCTCCTCCCGAGCGGCACCGAACCCCCACTCGTAGCCGCGTTTGGAGAGTTTGTGGCTAATGTAATTCTCCACAATGGTGCGATTGCGCTCGTTCGCCATCTGGGCTTAATTTGGCACTTTCTACTTGCAGATTCGGATCTTAAACGCAACGCATCGTGCATCGGCTCTGCCAAAAGTGGACCGCGGCGAAACCGAACCGAGTCTACGCGAGCAGGAAACGAAAGGTTGCAAAAGTCCCCGCCAAACGCTGCGCGCTCGTCTTCGCGTAGAAATCCAATAAGCGGAAGAGGCTGGAGCGAGCGCGGATGGATTCCCAGACGTGAGGAGTTGCGCACGAAAAAAAAATGGGGCCGCAAAGTTGTCTGCGCCAGAATGGCCGCTGTGCGCCGCGTCGCCGACGCTTTACTTTAGGCGGCGAGTGAGCTTCTCTTGGGAGACCACTAGCAGGGTTCAGTACCCTCCTCCTCCTCCTCCGCCAGTGGGCGGCTCGATGCGCGTCAGCTATTCTTGACGTCACTTACGCAGAGCGCACCCTTTGGCTGCGCTCTGGAGCCTCCAAGCGTACAGTGGGAACTGCAGACAGAATCATTCATTGCATTCAAATAGATACTCCGAAGTCGTGCGTGTAATAAATGGCTGCACGTTCTTTCTTTCTTTAATAAGGATAATCGGGACTCCTCCTGGGCAGCACGTCTGCCTCATCGTTCTGAGGTTCTGGATGCGAATCTCTCTGGAGTTCGCGTGTTCTCCAGCTTCCTCCCACATTGCAAAAACATGCACGTTTGGTTCATCGAAGACTCAATTGTCGTCTCTGTGTGCCCTGCGATTTGCTGGCCAACCGTCAAGGGGGTCCCCCGCTTCTCGCCTTGTAGTCAGTTGGGATGGACTCCAGCGGACCCAAAGGAGGACAAGCGTGTTAGAAATTGGATGAATAAGCACAGTGGTCTCGAGGTTAGCACATGCCTCACAGTTCTGTAGCTCAGGGTTCAACTTTGCATGTGGATTTTTTTTTTTCCAGATACTCCAGCTTCCTCCCACATAAAAAAAAAAAAAACCATGAATGTCAGATTCATTTAAAATCTAAATTCTCCATGTGTGTGAATGTAAATGCGTGTTCGTTTATATGTGCCCTGCAATCGGGCCCTCTTGCCCATCCAGCCGGGATAGCCGCCAGCTCGTCATCCTCAATGAGGACGAGCGCTACAGAAAACGCATCAATGATTGGTCCTCCATTCATCAGCTCGGATCCATCCCTGCGAGAGGACGTTGCATTTCGGAGAAGTAGAGCCAGGCCTCGTGCCGCTCGATTCAATTCAGCTCACGTTTTCTCTTGATAATTAATTATCTGGGTTCGTTTTCATGTAATATTATTCTCCTTTGGGACAGAAAAAAAAAAAGAGAGTCTGGAATATCCCATTTTATGCAAATGTGGAAAGCCCCTTCAAGGAAGATTAACTTCACTTCAGCACAAACGGAATATTTAAATTCTGAGAGAGAAGAAAAAAAAAAAAAGGACCACCAAGCTTCTGAGAGAGTCTCCCACTTTAACATATCACTAAAGAGTATTAAGTCCACAAGTGGGAAAGAAATAATATAAAAACCTTGTCATAGAATTATGTGAATGAAGTAACAACGGTTATATTTATGAGCCCAGAAGTGTTGTGACAGAAATATTTGCTGTAATTATGACTTTACTCATGTGTAACCGTAGGTTCGTGATAGGCAAAGGTGAATTTTGACTTAACTACAAATTCGGGTTATGCTACCACTGTGGGAGCAGATGACCCTCTGAATTATGAGGGGGGAAAAAATTGTTCTAATTTGAGAATAAAGCTGTAAGGTTTTGAGAATAAATTCGTAGTGCAACAAGAATAAAGTCATTAATGGTTGTCATTTTACAAGAAAGCGGTACAGAACTGTATTCTCTAGGCTACACTTTATTTTCAGTCTCCACAAAGATTTCAAAGACACAAAAACAGAGGATGTTCTATGCCCTCGGGACCAGAATATTAATTTAAAATAAAAACAAAATAAATCAACATGGGCAGCTGAGCTTTCCTAATATGAATTTATTCAGTTCAACTCTCAGAAATACATAAAACAGTTCTACTTCTGACAGGTTGTGTTCCATGGCACACGAGGTGAAAGGGGAGGAAGATAAAAGACAGACTGAACATAAAATGTGTTTGTTGATTATTAAATGACAAGTGGCGACGAGCCTGCCTGTTCTAAGACTCCGATCCTGAATGTAAATGCTCAAAGACATTGAAAGCGAAGGCTTTTCTTTGCATAGCTTATCAGCGTTAAAACAACAGGCTACATGTTGGAGTCACTACAAGTGCATTTCAATGAATTAAAAATATCAGGGGAAAGTTAATTTACTATAGTTTTGCAATTCCAAATGTGAAACTCACACCGGATATATCGATTCACGAGGAATCTGGCTTCTGAAAATGTTGTTAATGACTCTACAGTGGATATAGAACGTGTACACATCCCTCTCCAAATGCCAGGTTTTTGATATATTAGAGCAAGATTTAAAAAAAAAAAAAAGAACACACACTCCTCGGACATCTTTTTGAGAGGGGAAGTAAATATAAACTATTGTGTAAATTCTTGCAGCTCCTTGAATCTTGGCAGTCTCCCTAATCATTTTTCATCAATTTTGGATCGACATCCAGGTCTTGGTCATCACTGTTTTGCCACATCACTCTACTTGATGATGACTGTTCCACGGTACACTTAATACCTTGGAAATTCTTTTGTACCCTGCTCCCAATTGATGCCGAGGAAGCACTCTGTGAACCATGGCTTCTGCTCGAAAAAAGTGACTACAAAAATGTCACGAAAAGTCTACCAGAACATTTGAAATTTGAGTTTGAATGTGATTTGGTTAATTTTTAACAGAGCCACTTCCATAGTTATAAGAGGGTGTGCACACTTGTGCAACCACATTCTCAGTTAACAGTCAAGGGTGTACCCCACTATAATGTTCATTTTTACTTTCACTCTTAATTTGTTTTTTTTTTTTAATTGAGCTGCACAGGTAACAGTTCTGCAATGATTTACCAGGAAAAGCCTAGCATTTTAACAGGGGTGTGTAAACTTTTTTTTTTTTTTTTTTTTTTTTTTTTTTAACTACTGAGAGAAAAAAAAAAAAAAAACTTTTCCACAAAATTCAAATTTACCAGTTTGTACCAGTTTGTGCTGCTACTTCAACAAAATGGGAGGACGATCGAAAGCGACAAGGGAAGCTCGGGGCGCCTTTAAATCAAAAATTAAACGAGAACGTCATCAAACACGAGTCATGTCTTCTCACTTTCATTTTTTGGATTTCTGTAAGGCGTCTTTTCTTCACTGACACAACCCACACACAGAGACAATACAAAAGCAAAGAAAGTTGACAATTTACACTGAAAAGCTGATATCATTGGTAAACTACACACCCGCGTGTCAGAGTGGACGGGCTTCGCTGTGGTCGCTCGATCAGTAGTCGCATCTTAAGGCTTGGTTAGAACAGGTCGCCGCTCACGACCGCAAAAGACATCTCAACAGGAATTGTCTCGACACATTTTGGCATTCAACTATCAGCGTGCATAAAGAATATTCCTATGCTCAGACTTGTATGAAACTACATTCTGGACCAAAGGAAGACTTACAAGACCACCATTTTGAAAGGAATTCAGTATATTAAATTTCTGTTTGGGGAGTCCTGCCCGTGCTTGGCAGGACATCTAAAGTAGCGACACCGTCTGCATTTAAAACAAATCTCTAGCGCCCTCACTCGACCTACACAGGCATTATTCGAACCAGCGAGTTTCGCTCTGCCCTGATTTAGGTCAGCGCCAACGCAGACCGTGTGGCATAATATGTGCACTGACACATACAAATTGCACGGAAGCTATGCACGCTCAAAGAACAACAGAAAAAAGTGTATTATATTAGAAAGGTGAACTGTCACATTCACCATGGCTTGAAATAAAAGTACCTGCTGAAATGTGGGATGATCCGGAAATGGTAAACGTCCGATGGCTTATTTATTTTTTTCTATGAACGTTGGCTCAGTCACATCGCAGAAGCATGCATGCACACGAGATTTTAATTGTCCACTTTCCACCAAGCAATATAAATCGGTTCAGTCTGATACGGCATTTGATTTTTGCATTTGCTGTGATGAGCCCCCCCCAAAAAAAAAACATAACCTCTTTTTTGCACCCTTGTGATCGAGTCTCACGGCAGTCTATTGATTGGTCCAAGTGTCCAATTCCAATTTGATGCCTATATCTGATTTTATGACATTTAAGTGACACATCCCATATGGCTGTTTTCCACCGACGGAACAACCCACACGTGCAGACGAACCATCAAGCGATCTGTGCGTTCATGCTGCAGTCGACTTGGCAGATAGTCGATGTGCATTGGATTTTTGTCCTTATTTGGAAGAGGCCTGATACTGACGTGAAGATTTTTTTTTTCTATTTACGCTACCATGACACATATCCCAACTGTGAAACTTGACAGCAAAACATCAGAATTGTGTTACTTGAACCACGCAGTGTAAATTCAGTCCATATCAATACAAACAATAATAAACAAGTCAAGAAGAAAGAAGCATAAAATGATGTCCTCCATTTTTGCATTTGCTTTACTGTGTTATGCTCCTTACGGGCAGGTGCCACGGCTGTGATGTCACGCTTACAGTGTATGGCCATGCGGCCTTCGTAGCCCACAGCAGAAACACAAGCAAGGATGATAACCGGGATCTGTCATCGTGCCAGTCATACTGTGACAAACTGAACTCTAGTGCTTGGCGGAAATGTGGTTGAAAACCACCATTCCTTTCTAACTGAAATTACATTTGTATTACTCAAAAACACATACACACACAAGCCAGGTTTCTGACTGAGTGGTCCGAGTAGTCTTTGCCTGCAAAGACTTAACGGTAGGAAAAGGTTGAGAATGCTTCTTATTGGGTGAAACAATACATTTACAACATGGTGGCCCTACGTTAAAAGAAGCATGCAACGCGAGGGAAAAAAAGTGACATATCAGTCTTCTTTTCACTTGAGCCCCCGTGG
Organism: Phycodurus eques; assembly: GCF_024500275.1. Taxonomy (NCBI): domain Eukaryota; kingdom Metazoa; phylum Chordata; class Actinopteri; order Syngnathiformes; family Syngnathidae; genus Phycodurus; species Phycodurus eques. Next base: position 23,934,852 of record NC_084537.1, on the reverse strand, counting down.
GAGGGAATTTCAGGCCATATTTGGCACAACCGGTCCAGCAGGATATTGTTTTTCCTGCGCAAGAAGAGGCGGGGAGGTACGCTAATGTGTACTATCGCTTAGTACCATTATTACAACAGCAAAATACACCTGCTAAAGTAAGGCTGCTCCCGTGACGAGAAGCATGTGCACGTTAAAAGTGAAATGTCACTGCGGGTGGTGAGGGGGGAGGGGGCACGAGTAGCGGCGCTGCGAAGAGTAAACAATAGTCCGTTCACCTCGCTGCTTGTGGGCCTTTTCGGACGAGGGAACAGCGGCGTTTACTCTCGCTTGTCGGACGCCTTGGACTGCTCCCGCTGAATCATGCAGCGGCGCACGATACTGTCAAAACTTCCCAGGTAGAAGAGGGCGATGGTACGGAACAGACCCATGGTAACAATCTGCAAAGAAAATACCATCACAAACACGGACGACTGCAGCTAGAAAGAACATTAAAAGTAACGCCGCGCTGTATTAATGCATGGGAAATACTCCCTGAAGTACAATGATTCTCAGTGGTACGTGGTGTCCCTCTTGTGGTCCGTGAAAGAATCACTGAATTAAATGGTCAAACTGTGCATACTTAGTGAATTTTTAAATCCAGTACACTACATTTTTTTTTTCGATACAATTCAGTTGCAGTTAAGTACAATAAAATTGCATTTAATCTATTAGAACTGTTTGTTTTCAAATGTTAGTTTACCTACAATATTATTTAATTTTATGTTGAAGTAATCATTAAGTACAGTTCCCCCCCCCCCCCCCCCCCCTTACATTTAAGCCCAGCATGAGTGTTCAAACTGTGAATAACATTTTAGGGGCTAAAAATAATAATGCTTTTGTTTTTTGAGGACCAAAGCCTTGACGTTGTTTTTGATGAACACTTGGGCCAGGCCTACTAAGTAACCAATTACATTTTAGTGTTGGTCATTAAGGTGATACTTGGCGAGCAAAGTATTTTTTGGGTGTTAAAAAAAAACAAAACTGTACTATAAGAACTCAATTGGAAAAACTAATTCAGCAAAGAATTGTGTTCCAAAGAGGTTTTTAAAACAGTTTACATACTGCACACTGAAGCTGCCAGCTTGCTTATGTACATACACGGTGGGCTTTGGGTGTTGGAGGGTTGTGTGTCCACATGGAAATACAATGGAAAGCCAACAGTAAACATGTTGCTATACTTCCATATCAACTGTAACATGAGTACTCCCCAAACGAGGGAAAAAAATAATACTGGGTGTCCTTGGTTTACGATGCCATTGTGTGCCTATGATGGCGATGTAACCCCAATTTGTACTTATGCAGAGTAGTGTATCACTAACCTCCATTAACGCAGGAGTGATAATTACAACAAATATTTTGATAAACACTTCTAGCCCATAAATATAACACAAACAAATGAAAACCAGTATGTTAGGTGGTAATTGAGCATGCTTTCTTGTGCTGCGGACCACATATTCTGAAGCAAATAGTTCATAACCTTGAATGTTGGGACCTTGTAAACCAAGGACTGCCTGTTGAAGCCCATAATGCAACGCGCACCAAAAAGACAGCAGCCGCAGTGTCAGGAAATAGTCTCTAAAATCCATATTTGGATGATTTAAAAAAAATAATAATCATGAAATAGACTGCATTCAAATAAGTACATTTCCGCCAACATCCATTTTCTGAGCCGCTTCTCCTCACGAGGGTCGCGGGCGTGCCGTAGCCTATCCCAGCTATCTTCGGGCGAGAGGCGGGGTACACCCTGAACTGGTCGCCAGCCAATCGCAGGGCACACATAAACAAACAACCATTTGCGCACGCATTCACACCTACGGGCAATTTTGAGTCCTCAATCAACCTGCCATGCATGTTTTTGGGGATGTGGGAGGAAACCGGAGTACCCGGAGTAAACCCACGCAGGCACGGGGAGAACATGCAAACGCCACACAGGCGGGGCCGGGGATTGAACCCCGGTCCTCACAACTGTGAGGCAGATGTGCTAACCAGTCGGCCGCCGCCATATGACAAAATAAACATGAGTGAAACAGGAGTTTGTGTGTGTACCTGCTGGAGACCCTCTGTAATGGAGGTGACAGGAGACATCCCACAGGTGAGGGCTGACAGCATGTAGCCGTCTGGACCCACGGAGCTGTTGAAGTTTCCCTGCTGTGGAAATGAAAGACAACATCAACTTGCTTACATACTATCCATACATAAGTATTCATTTTATTCCTAAGATTCACATTTAATGCCTCATTGGCGCAACTGCTGATTTGGATAAAATGATTAAAATGCAAAGACTGATACCGCTATACGTGTCAATTAAAAGTGAGCACTGTGCTGGTGTAGAATGTAATCATTCGCATTATTTATGTATTTTTGGCCTCTTGAGACAATAACTGCGCAGGAGAGCCACTTCTTACCACGGCGTCTCGGACAACAATCTTGGCCACTTGGTCTGGTTGACAAACTCCGGAGGTTTCAGAGATTAATCTGGTTTCCAGAGGCTCAAATTAAAGGAGACAAGTGATTTCAAAAGGTGGCAAATACAATCCAACAAAATATATGAGCAACATTTACCTTCATCTTGTTTTCCTCAACCAGCCCTGGCGTGTCTGTGTCTGGTGGGAAGGCCAGCGTCACATAGATATTGTACGGTTTCATCTGAGAAAGAACAGTGTCACTAAAGCGGCGTACGCACATACTGATAATGGCGGCAGATTTGAACACGCCGCCCCCTCCGTCCTTCATATCGAAACCAGCAGATGCCAGATTATCGGACATCACGAAAAGATTATCCTGAGCGTCTACCGTGTGGTGTGGGGTGCTGTTAATAGTGATTCTTCCTCCCCAATCTGCTCGGGAATCAGCAATCATAAATGGTAAACCTGTTCAATATTTACTACGGCAAATCCTTACACGTACGGTCAACAACAAATTGGACAGAGCCACAAACGCTGTGATTGTAACGTGAAACGGAGCAATAGCCAATTAGGCAGTGACGTGAAGCTTGCGCTGTGCACCGACACAAACAGAGGAGCAACTGGTTGTGTTGAGTGTTTGTATAACATGTTTCACCGGTCAGTCACCACAATAAAAATGACAAAGTGAAAAGTTTGCAATGGCAATCTACACCACACACTATAAGAGAAGTCCAAACAGTTTTTTTTCCTCTTCATGCGAAGATGTTAAAAATCGGTGTGCAAGTTCCCCGCTTAAATAACATGTAGAATTATTCTCTACAAAAATGGAAACAATTTTCTCAGACATATTCAAATGAGAGCAACAGAAACAAAGAATCAAGTGTCGACAGTAGGGCCTCCTAACTCTTCACCTCCATCTGCAGCGACTCGGCCAAACCGCGGAGGGCAAACTTGGACGGGGAGTAAGCCGTGTATCCAAAAAGGCCGATCTGGCCCGCCTGGGAGGACACGAACATGATGCGGCCCATTCTTCGCTCCTTCATGGTGGTTATGACGGCACGTGTTGGATAAACGCTGCCCAGGTAGTTCACCTCCATTAGCCTCTGTTGGAGAAGATGAGAAGATAGTTCTGATGATAGTAAATGTGTGTGCGTGTGTTGGTAGTGTGCCTCAAAGGTTACCCCACCTTAAAACGGTCTACCTCCACTTCCTCAAACTTTCCTGAAAATGATGTTCCGGCACAGTTTACAAGCATATCGACAGGCCCCAACTTTTCCTGAGCCTGCATGAGTGCAAAATTACATTTCAGTACATTAACAAAGCAATACGAGCAGACATAAAAGTATAGCATTACCTGTTTTATAACACTTTCCACCTGACTGTAATCACTGGAAACATCCACTGATATGCAGAGCACCACCTGATTAAAGAGAAATGTCCATAATTTAATGACTCCCAAGAATCAAAAACATACATTTTTATAAAGGCGTATTTGAAAAACATCATACCTGTTTGTCATTGATGGCAAATTTCTCCACCTCTTTTTTGGCTTGAATCAACTTTGCCTACAGGAAGGCAAATGTGCATGTTCAGAATGTACAAATTCACACACTGAATTTCCTCATACAGTGGACTCCACTCATAGACGCCGTGCCCCAATGAATCGAACAGTGCGTACATACACTTGAATAAACGCTTTAAAACTGAAAATAACAGGTGGTGCCACCTGCATTTATTCAACTACTGGCACCATGTGTAGAAGTCATTACAACAACAGAAGATCTGGAATCTATAAAGCGGAAGTAGTAAAAAAAAAAAAAATATATATATATATATATATATATATATATATATATATATATGTATTCACTCAACAATAAGCAACTATAAACAAAAAAATGGGGATTGGAGAAAAAAAGACAAAGCGAGCACTACATTTTTTAATTTATTTAATAGTGTCGTTCTAAAAAGGCATTTGGGAATAAACGTGTTGTAATGGTTAGCACATCTGCCTTACAGTTCTGAGATTGTGTGTGGAGTTTGCGTGTTCTCCCCACTGGTGTTGTGTGGGTGTTCTTCTGCTACTCCGTCTTCCTCTCACATTCCAAAAACATACATGCTCACTGAAGATGATTAAATGTCCACAGGAGTGAATGTGAATGCTTGTTAGTGTCTATGTGCCCTGGGATTGTCTGACCCTCATTAGGACAAAGGCTATAGCAAAAGGCTGGCGAATGATTGGAAAAATGCACCAATAAAGGCCTCCCCTCTAATGAGAACCTGAGTACTCTGTGCGGTTGAGTAAGGGACTTTATATAAAGAAATAACAATACACTCATGACACCATCAGTTTACATTCAAATGTCGTGAAGCCCCTGTATATAAAAGAGCACAATGTAAAATGTAAATGTGACGGTGACTTACCTCATCTCGTGCCACCAGCGTAATGAAAGCTCCTTGTCTGTAGCACTCCATCGCTATGCATTTACCAATTCCACTGGAGCCTCCGGTCACCTGGAAATCGCCAGGTGGGAACATGGCGCCGCTAATAAATCACCCGTCACACGTTTAAATGATCCGTGTAATATTGGATGACATAGCTTGGAGCTGACACGCACACAATACAGTACGGTACAGTACTTTTTAAAGTTGGGGTCACGACCTGACCTGAAAGGAAGTCGGCATGTCAGCTAACGAACCGTCCGGTAGCCGGCAGTGGTTTTATAGTAGCAACGCTACATTAAGACGCGAGAACGGTGTTGCAGAAGCTAGCATTGCAGTGCTGCCGTGAAAGAAGCGCAAAGATGGCAGTCCGATGGACTTACCACGACGTGGGCCCCGTTCAGCTTGAGGGGTTTGGGGCTAATAAGCGGCGATATCATGTACAGAAGCAGCACGAAGGCCACGATGAAGGCAGCGACGACCAGCAGCATGACGAACGGCACGAGCAGCCACCAGGAATGGACAAAAAGCCAACCCGTAATCGTTGAGCTCAAGCCTTCTTCTTCCGAGGACATGGGGAATGACTGGCAATGGTTAGCTTCTTTGCTAACTAGCTGGCCAGCTTCTGAGTTCGACAACGCAGAATTCAGAGGTAACGGGCAGGTTGAAATCCCGAGGTGGACCTTCGCTCGGCGTGACAAAGCGTAGTCCGTATTAACCAAAACAAATTAGCCACTGAAAGCGGACTTTCCCAGTTGCATGTGGTACATGTAGTTCTCGTGCGCAGAGGCTTCGTACTGGGACCACGCAGCCTCGAGCATAAATGAACTACAACTCCCAACAATGCATCGTGCCGCTGTTCGCTTTGGGCGCACAACCCCCCCGGTTAGAGTAGTTTAAACATTTAAAGATAAACCTCAACATATTTGACGTAGTCCCCCGGTTAGAGTAGTTTAAACATTTAAAGATAAACCTAAACATATTTGACGTAGTTATATTTTATTTACATTTCAGAAACAAACAAAAAAAACGAAGTACAACACGTAAAAGTTGACCTCTTGAAGAGACAAATGGTTTTGTTTGTATAGAATATTTTACAGTAAAGACAGATACCCCATCAAAACAACGGAAAAAAAAAAAAAAAAAGAGTAGTTTACATTCCGTATAAGAGTGTACAGGAAATGTGCAAGTATTATACATAGTGAAGCACTATGATAAATTGAGACAAGCCCATACAAAAATAAACAGCTTCTCTTGAAGGCACAGGATGCACAGCGTCAACATTTAATTGGAGACGTTTCCCTAGTTGCTTGAATGTACAAACAAGCCTCCGACTTCAGCTTGTTATGTCAAAATGAACAAAGATGATCTTTATATAAGGCTTTTTGTTAGCATTTAATAAACAGCATGAGTTCCTGTATAAAAAATGAAACGTGTCCAGTGGGGTGTGATTAAAAAAAGAGAAACTCAGTGACAAAAATATGTTTCAAATAATGCTGGTCCGGCACCTTCGGTGATCCGCTGAACGCATACAATTGCTGTGAGAGTGGACTGACAATCCTAACCTTGGCTCTAATGAAGCTCTCATCATGAATGACTCACAAAGTCTTAAATGCCTGTACTACATCTACCACACTGAGATTATGGACACATAAGAAACCCAATGCTGCTTCACTTCCCACAGCCAATGTATGATACCACAAAATGTCATATTATATAAAATGCGTGTTGCTTATTTATACAACACAGAGAAGACAGGGCGTTTATTGGTCAACGACAAGAATTACGTGTGCATAACCTTCGTCCACCTGGGTAGCCTGGGTATCTTTGCATTAACACCTTTAGAAGTCGGAAACCCCATTACATTTGTTATAAAGCTTAAATGAGATCTATTTAGAGAGGATTGAGTGTCAAATAAAATTTGTTTCTACGGCCTTTCTGTGGTTATCAGGCTAAGAAGATGAGACAGGCAGAAGAAATAAACATGAAATAGAACATTGCAATTATTTTGCTTCGCTTTGGCCTGCTTCACAAAATGAAAACTAGCCTTCCTGTCCAAAGTCCTCTGTGAATTTTTTGAGTTTTCCCAGATCCTGCTCATTGACGGTAGGCTTGGTGTTGGACAGAGACCTCAGCATGTCAGACTGCAAAGACCAAATTAATAGAGCGCATGATTTCATCATTAAAAAAAATAAAAAATAATTGAAACCACAACACTGTCTTGAAGACACCTCACCATGCAAACTACAGGTTCCAGAAGCTTCTCTCCGGGGACGTCCATCCATGTCATCTCAAATGCGTTGGGATCGCCAGGCGAGCAAGGAGTCAAGAGGTCGTGTACAACTATTTGGGGATCCGATCTCGATGGTCCATTCACCTTTAAAAATCACAATCAATTCACACACAATGTGATAATAATTAGTCAGGCGGAAACGGTGAATCAAGTCTCAGAAAATGAAATGAATATAAAAAAATATAATAATGTACCTTTTTAAAGTGGGTTGCCGCTTGGACCTTTCTAACAGGCTGCATGAGTGCGTCTCTGACGATGACACTAACATCCGCGCCCGAGTAGCCGTCTGTTTTCTTGCCCAGTGTGACAAAGTCCGAGTCTGTGAGACTGTTTGGGGTGGAGCCCAGGTGGAGCTTGAACATGAAGGAGCGAGCGTGTTCTTCTGGCAGCGGAATGTAGATCCTCTTCTCAAACCTAACGTGGTTTGATCGAACAGAGGTGAGTTGACAATGGCGTGCGTGTGTGCGTGCACTGTGCAACTTGCACCGAGTGATACCCAGTACCTTCTTCTGATGGCAGCGTCGAGGGTCCATGGAATGTTTGTTGCCCCAAGTACAAGCACTCCTTCATTGTCATTTCCAACACCTGAAATGAGTATGTGTAAAACACCATGGTGTATACAGAACTTTGTTTTATTTTCAGTAAATTCATGATTTAATTTTGAACATCTGAATTCAAAACACCCGACTGTCCGCATTAAGCGATGTAACAAACATCCCGGTAGCGACCCGAGCTCTTGGGGAAATCCCTCACTTCCAAGTGCTTTTGCATGTTTTAACGTGGCGTAAAATGGCATCATGTGTAAGCCTCATAAACTTAGCATCTATTTATAGTGCCCCAGCGGCATTCTTTATGCCCCAGCAGCATTCTTTCTGCCCCGTGTGATTCAGTTAGCAATCCATTGTTACCATTCTACTGAGTGATGGAAAGAAAGGGGGGGTGGAAAGCTGTTGAGTCTACAGTAAACCGAAACATCGGCTGGAAAATAAAATAGAAATGAAATGTTTGCCGGGTTGCTAACGTGTGCTTACTGTCCTTCGGCATCTTGAAATTAATCAGCAATAAAACATGAGGCCGAAACTGTTTTGGTTGTGCGTTTAAATGACCATCAGTTTCAAAACATTCGACGTCCTCATGCAGGCCGATACTGAACACTTAAACACGCATGTGCACATTCTACGTTTTCAAGAATCAACCATTTCCAGCATTTATACAGGAAACGATCATGGTTATCCTAGTCAAAAACTAAAAACAGCTATTTTCTCATGTTTGCATTTTCAGGCTAAGAAACGCTGTCATCTTATAAAGGAACAGTCAGAACAATGTTATTTAAAAAAAAAAACAAATAATAATAATTTCACACAGACAAGCTTTTGGACAGAATTTCAATGACAGCTGCTCAAGGTGCAGTCGTAACACGAAGTGTTTGGTTGAGATCGAAATGGAGGCCAAATGTGCAATGCAGTCTACGCACAGCTTGAGTTTCCATGGTGACGCATTGTTCCCTCAACCAATGGAGAGCGTTATACTGTATTTCCAGTGGCATTTGTATGTATGTTTATATACAAGGATCCGGGAATGCATTTATCGTTGTGAAAACACTGAACATATGTCAGTTGTTAAAAACATTTTGTATTGCACATTACCACAAACACAAACTTTGATTGACAGCAGAACATCATCACTGCACATGCGCACTGCCCAGGTGCTTTTTTTTTCTCCCGGAGTTACGGGCTTCCTTTTTGCATTCCTAATGTTAAGCCTTAGATGTTCATGATGCTGTATGTTTTTTTTAGGTGTTGGTTTTTTTTTTCCGTTTGTGTCCGACCTTACGTGGACATTAGGGGGATCATTGAAACTACATCAACTGGACACGTATGCCAAGATCACCATTTCGTAAAAACTTTGCCGGAATACATTGGAAGCCATTAAAGGTAAGTGCTTAATATTTCATCAGCCAGGGGTTGAACCTCATCAGACCTACCTTGCATCTGCACCAGGAACTCCGTCTTGATACGGCGTGCCGCCTCGCTCTCGTTCTCGCTTCTGGAGCCGCAGAGTGAGTCGATCTCATCAATGAAGATAATGGAAGGCTTGTGTTCCCTCGCAAGGGCAAACAGATTCTTAACTAATCTGGAGGACAGAGAGGACGTGTCCATGACGTGAACATACGCAGATTTGAGCATACCGTCATGTTTCACTCTGGCCTTACTGCTTTGCCAATAGCGAAACTTACTTTTCACTTTCACCCAACCATTTGGATACAAGGTCAGCAGAGGAGACGGACAGGAAAGTCGAGTTGTTTGCCTCTGTGGCGACTGCTTTAGCAAGGTAAGATTTTCCTGTACCTGGAGGTCCAAAGAGCAGGATCCCCCTCCATGGTGTTCTCTTTCCTTGAAATCACCAAAGCAGTCATTGGAGCTTAATTGGTGATTAGGAACACCACCAGACCTGGTCTGAAAACTAAATTGTATACTGTACCAGTAAAAAGGTGAGGAAATTTGATAGGGAGAATCACAGCTTCTTTCAGGGCCTCCTTGGCTCCTTCTAAACCAGCAACATCAACCCACTTGATGTTTGGCTTCTCCATAACAATTGCGCCTGATTAAAACAAATAAAATAATAAATAACATCCTCTGACATCATTGAAGAATATATATACACACTGGCCAGAACATTAGGTACAGCAACACAATATAATGTCTTGCCAAAAAGCTGCTTGGAGAAAGTAAGACAAACTGTTACATACAGTACAACCACCAAAGTTGAACACACCAAAAGTCGTATCATTTGGAGTTCAACCAAATATACCTTAAAAGTAGACTTTACACCTATCTGATCATTTGCATTTTATCTGAGCATCTTTCATGTCATAATTTGCTTCCGCAAGACATTTAACTCCGCGTTGCGTATGAATCCAAAAGCTAGTTTATTTTTAGCCTTGTCAAGTGTCTTGTGGCGCAGTACTGTAACTACCTGACGGCCAATAAAGATTTGTTTCAATCTTGTCGGTGAAAAACCACATCATTGGTGTGGGACTATTTTGCGGTGTCTCAGACAAACAACACGCAAGTTATTTGCAGTCTGTGCACAACTGAAGTACGTTGTGGGGAACGTCCTCTAAATGCTGCAACACAAATTTGATCGGGCACCTGAAGAATGTACACGAGGAGGAGCATGCCGCGTTTAAGTAACGCGTGAAAAAAATAAATAAATAAATAAGCCAAATGTACGCAAACTCTGGACAACACCCGTCCGTCCATATAACCGGGGCAGTGAGAAAGTTAGAGTAAGCATGTCATTAAGAGTATTTATTGAAGTAAATTAATTGCAACAAAGTAATTCAATTACAGTAACCTCGCACCCATTATTTCTGTCATGTTGTAATGTTGGCCGCTCAGGACATTATAAGCAATACAATTAATAATCACAAAAAAGCAATGAAAGAACATGCAAATTTAACAGATCACAAGCAAGTCTATCAGGACAACCTCGACAATAGTAACTCGATTTGCCCACACAATAATGCTTTTCTTTTTTCCTCGGTGTCCAATGTGTCTAGCTCTAACTTTAACCTGCACAATTCCCCCTCTGAACTTTCACCACTTTGTCCAGCGCCAACAAAAAAATGCATTGGATTGGGTGTCACGTTTGCTGAGTTGATTATAGTTATACACTGTCTTTTAATACATTTATTGTCCTACACTCAAGCCTTTTATTATCCTTTTTAACCAATCGTAGGCACTAAAGTGAAGGAATTTATATAGGGTAACAGTTATTATCCACTACACAACATTTGCCCTCTGTAAACCCTTCCCTGTTCGTTAGTGTGTAACGCCTCCGTGCAGGTGTATAACAGTCAAGAATGTTAAAATGTTACTTAAAATAAGGGTTAATGATGGCAACAGTTTGACCCTGGAATAAATTATTCCCTACATTATTTCTTATGGGGAAAAAATAGAAGCGAACCAGTGTCACAGATCAGACTGCTCAACCTTGGTGGTTCCGCTCTAGCTAAGGTAGCCAAGATTAAAAACAAATCCATCCCCTTAGTTTGATGCTGTGCAGTGCTACACGACTACTACGCAAATAGCAAACCTGAGAGTTGATTCTGCATCTTCTTTTTCTCGGGATCATCACCGTCATCGCTTTCATTCCTGAGCGCACAAACAAACAGAATTAACAGACTGAAGATCTTAACTTGGAACTGAATGGCGTCATACATCACTGCCCCACCCGCAAACGCACCCTTTGTCATCAGACTCTTTGACAGGCTTAGCAGGCGGAGCTTTCTCCTTTTTCTTGAGGTAATCCTTCAACTGCTCTGCCCGGTCCAAATATTCGGCACATTTTATGCGGATGCTCTGTTTAGCTTTGTCACCTTGGGCTTCATCTGGAAAGAATCCGGGACAGGAAGAGAACGTAACTTTTCACAATTTTGCAATCTGTGCAAGCTCAGTTAATTTGGTGATTTATGGCTTACATTTGACGACATGTAGGAAATACTGTACAGCAGCCTGATACATTCGCAGAGCTTCGTCATAGTTTTTAGCTTTATCCTCTTGAGCCGCCTTGCTGGCAAGATCGATGGCTTTCTATGAATAAAAACACAGAAGAGAGCCTTTTGAGTTTTTTGTGGGGTACACACATACCGACAAATTGGGCTAAATTTGAGCATTTTTCCTCCGACAACCAAAGTCAACAAAGGCCCGATCGTCGGATGTCTCTGAAAGATTATCGGGAATGATTAATTATCCTGTGGTGCGAGATGTGAAAGGAAGATTTTGCTCAAACTGCTCGGGAAAACAGCAGGGGCCAACTGCAGGAAATGTTAACATTTTCAATGGATAGTTGGATACAATGGCACATCTTTTCGTGTGCGGTCAATGCTGATTTAGGCTGCTCCACAGACGTCCTGATTGGGACACGAAAAGTTGTGTTGAGTGTTCGTGTACCATGTCTCCTAAGTCATTTACCACAATAAAAATGAAACTGTGAAGACTGCAAAACTGCAATGGAGATTGGAGTTAGCCTTTTTTCTACTAACATTTTTTTCTTCTTTGTATTTTTTGTGAGTCCGGATGCCCTCTGACGCCATGCTTCCGCTCACAGGTCACAGGTCAGGTACTGTGACTGCACTGCGTTGGTCATCTCGAACGTTCATAGCAATGTTAAGATGTTAACACAATGATGGGCGAGACCTTCAACGATCATTTGAATTTCAGCAAACACGAACACAATTCCAAGCAACAGCTCAATTGATGGCTTTCGTGTCCCAACTGGTGCAATGCACTAACAGGGACGCTCAATGGTTCCGTGTGACGACGGTCTAAACTTCCTATTGGCTTCAGTTTGTCAATAAAATGGAGTCACCGCACAGGCCCAAACTACCATGCTAGTCTCGTTAGCCGCGCTGTCAACTCAAAGTCACGATAACAACGCACTGTCGGATATAACATTGAAACATATCGTTTTAGACTATATATGTAGGGCTTAATTGATGTTTTGGTGGACACTTTTCGCTGTCCACGGACGACTTTCCCGAAATAATCGCAAAGTTAGCAACGGCTAAGGAGCTAAAATGGCTAATTAGCGGCTAACGTTTCGTTGCTTCTTTCGACACTCGCACAAAGACAAAGCGAGCCTTTCCAAATATCAACCACTCAAGACAGAAAACGAAACATTTGTTCAATGTTGTCGAGGACTAGCTTTAGTTTCTTCCCAATCCTTTCGGCAGCTTGATGTTTATGCGTCCACTTACCTGTAAATTATTGTTGGTAGCCATGAGGGCTGATCACTTGTCCGATAGCCAAAACGATAGCGAGATCGTTTACACCGCCTGCCTTTAAAACTTAATTGACAAGTAAACACGTCGACATGTAGCTCGAGTAGCTCTTTGGCTTGTTTTCGTGTCTGAAATTGTCCCCGAGTTGTTTCGAGGAGGGAACTTCCGCATTGAAAAGCGTCGACTTGCGCACAGGGAATGTGATGACGTCACGACGTAACCTACGCTCGTCACGTCACTCGACTTGTTTAAAAAAACAAAAACAAAAACAAACGGCAACACAAAACTTTTATAAACGTTTTACGTAGACTTATTACGTATTATTGATGGAGTGCTAAAACAAATTATTTGCGCAGTGAAGTATGACAAGGCATAACATACATACTGAACATTTTGGACATTTAATCTTTAAATCCAATGCCGTTTCAAAATGCAAAATGTTTGTTTACAGGCAGGCTCCTCGATTTACGACGGAGCTCTGTTCCTACGGCGGTGACGAATTTGTACGTAAGTCACGACGTAGACTACCGACAATAATGCGATGGAAAAGTCAAAATACTGTAAATATATGTATGGAAAACACTGAAGGTCAAAAATATAAAACAATCAATTGAAAAACAGTGAGTATTGCGGTAACTGAGCGTTCCTTGGACGAGTACAAATACTTTGTACCTGTGTTTAAGTAAAATTTTCGGGTATCTGTACATGAGTACTTATTTTTCTGCTAACTTTTTACTTTTATTCCCTACATTTGAAAACACATCTGTTTTTGCACTACTGAATTTGTCAAAATATTTTTTTCAACTTCCGCAGATGACACAATGTAAAAAAAAGCTAAATATAGAGTCAACCGCAGTTGAACTCTTGACTGATGTATAATTCTACTTACTTACCGCGCGTGATCACTGTGAGTAGGAGCATAGCACGAAAATCTTGGCTATATGAAGGTCTGATTAAAAATATACATGGTATTTCATCAGTCAAAACCTGCTTGAATATTTGGGCTCAACTTACCTTTCTGTGAAAAAAAAAAACCAACAAAAAAAACTTAGTAAGCATTTATTTGGCCGCCTACTTTTAGCTTTTGTTTACCTCTCCAGTCTTTTTGTGTTCTCTTCTTGTGTAATGTGTACCCAGAGTTGTGTACGTTGCAACAAATGAGCTGGGTGGAATAAACCATTTGCATTTTTGCAAGGTGGGTGTAGTCCGTCTTAA